>NW_011335893.1:82487-111984 GCF_000735185.1 Notothenia coriiceps | reverse complement strand
CCTGCTCCTAACAACAGCATTACTGTCACAGGTTTTGCAATCATCTCTGAAGCATCAGACCTGTCCAAAGAGAGCAGCAGTACCAGCGTATTGGAGAAATTTATTTCCACAAGTGTCTCACAATAATGAGGATTTGGCGCTGGCATGCTCCGTTTAAGTCATCCTCCTTCCCTGCTTCCTCCTTTTGCCCTCCTCTTTTGATAGAGCAAAGAAAGGCGATGATTTTGTGAGAGAATCTGGTACATTGTCCTTCAAAATCAGAAGGTGTGTGGTCTTTTCATCTTCATTTTGGAATTTATATTTTCTGACTTCTGTGTACGTATGGCCTCCTGGCAGTGCCTGAGAGATGTTTTTGGCACCATTAGTTTCCAGTCTTTGATGGAATAATAACATCGTACCATCACCTGAATTGATAATTACCTGGCCATATACAGTAGCATTTTGAAGGGAGGTCAAAACAGTACAAAAAAATAAGGTTTTGTTCTCCTTTCTGCACTGAACCAATGGACAACTTCATAATTGATCAACTTCGATGTGAGCAGCACAGAGGTGTATTACAGTCAGCTGCCACCGACGCGTGCCCTTGGAGATTAACGAAAAAGCTGCAAAATCTCCCTTGTTTGTATTTTCACAAATAGAATAAAGGTTTCACAAATCTGAAACTGTGTTATAAAGAATCTTTAGACCCTCTGGGATAATCCAGTCCAGATTTGATGAGTCTAGGTCTAGTGGTTTTAGATCAGGACCTGGTCTAATGTGGTCTAGATTTTAAAAAAGCTGCAAAATCTCCCTTGTTTGTATTTTCACAAATAGAATAAAGGTTTCACAAATCTGAAACTGTGTTATAAAGAATCTTTAGACTCTCTGGGATAATCCAGTCCAGATTTGATGAGTCTAGGTCTAGTGGTTTTAGATCAGGACCTGGTCTAATGTGGTCTAGATTTGAAAAAAGCACTGAAATCTCCCTTGTTTGTATTTTCACAAATAGAATAAAGGTTTCACAAATCTGAAACGGTGTTATAAAGAATCTTTAGACCCTCTGGGATAATCCAGTCCAGATTTCATGAGTCTAGGTCTAGTGGTTTTAGATCAGGACCTGGTCTAATGTGGTCTACATGTGAAAAAAAGCACTGAAATCTCCCTTTTTTGTATTTTCACAAATAGAATAAAGGTTTCACAAATCTCAAACTGGGTTATAAATAATCTTTAGACTCTCTGGGATAATCCAGTCCAAATAAATCGGCTATGCAGCGATTTAAGAGGTTCAAACACGGAGGATTTGTTCGTAAATTAAATGTCCCTTAACTTTCCCCTTAACTGCCGAATCGGATGCTCTGAATCGGAAGCCAACTTCAGCGTCGTCTACTCAGTTACCAAACCGGCAAGCTGCTCCTGTCCTCAATCATTTCTTGCTGACAGACGCTGAGCTCTGACTGTGCAATGAATTGGTTGGATTTATTTTATAACCCGGTGTGGGTACTGTCCACGGCTGTGCTGGCGCTCGTGGTGCGGATCCAGCGCAGAGGGAGCTGGGACCCGCAGTCCTGTAGCGTGCGGCTGAAGGGGAAGACTGCCATAGTGACAGGAGCCAACACAGGTCGGTCCATTTCAATTTTAACGCGTTCATTCTGCAGGACTGTAACAAGGGTTTGGCATGCACTAACGCAAAGTTACCAATATTAATGTGGCAAAAAGTCAGTGTTAGTCAATGGAAAGTCCTGTTATTAAATATGTTTCCCTCTTCCTAAAACCTGGTTCAAGCGTTTCTTTGAACAGCAGTTTGGACTTTGTATTAAACAGGGAATGCCATTGGGAGGAACATTCTGATTCTCCTCTGACCGTGAATTTGGCCGTAAACAGTCTATGGGTTTAACAAACTATTAAAAGCATGTGTAGTAATTTTCCGTAATCAATAAAAAAACAAAGAGTGTAAAGGTCAGGCTTTTTTGTGATGATTAGACTGCTAACAGAGAATATATTGACGGATTCAATTTGACTGATCAATAACTCAAATTGGTCTTGAAACACAAACGACAACTCCAACCGCAGTAAGGTTTAAGCTACAATCTAATTTTCATTTAAAAAATCAATAAAAAAAGTCTATAAGCCGCGTCTTTCTCCAAGGCTAACGGACACACAACAACCACAAATACTCAATAAAAATACTCAATGTCAGGCCGTGCAATGCTACCATAATCACTTCAAACATTAATGGTTTCCTAGTGGTTGTACAAAACTCTATCTGAATCATTTTGGAGATTTTATTTTGTGGAAAATGTTCAAAACCCACCTGTTACCAGAATCACAAATTGTCTCATTCTGGTTTAACTACATCAACAAGTTGGAAATAATATTACTTTCTGCATCATTTCGGTGATTTTTTTCTTTTGGTAAACATAATAAAACTCCACTGTAATTTAATGCTACCAAAATGGTTTCACATTTCAACGTTGTCTTGTTGGTTAAACTGAAAAAATATGCATTTGCTTAGTCATGGTTAACATCGTTAATGGAAAATATTCAATAGCTTAAATGTTATACAGTGAAGGGTGGCCACAATCTCTTCATACATTATTGTTGTTATTATGTTTGTTGTATTACAAAAAAATATTGGTGGAATTTTCAATTACGTTTATTGTTCTTCTCATTATGGTCTTCTGTTGGTTTGACATGGGAAGCACTACACTGCAAAAACGTGATGTTACAAGAACATTTTATACCAGAAATGTTAACCCAAATCAGCATATTTCTTCAGAACTTCAGCAGCAGCATATTTGAGCTTGTGGCAGTAATTGACAATATTGATTCAGCTCATCAGAGAAGTTGTGGTTTCTGAACCAGTTCTGTTGGTATGTCAACACAATGCAACCATCACCTTGCCACCTTTTCTCATAAAACTTGTATGTGTTCTCTTCTGCCTCACTTACAGTACCTATAACCTATCTGCCCAGGTTATGCATTGAGATCAAACAAGACAGAATAACTTCAGACGATTTTAGTTGGCAGAAAATTCTTCATCTAACTGGCACCTGGGCTCAAAATTAGATGAATACAGCAGTTTAGTGACAGGATGAAACTTCAACCCTGCAAACATGGCAATTTGTGACCACTTGAAGCCCGGAACTGAGTCTGTGTAAACATGAAGAATTTTCTGTAGGATGATAAAATAGAAATAATTTCTCCAGAGGATCAGATTTTAAGACCTCTATTTAAAACGAGCAATGGACAAGGGCTTAAAACGCCAGCACAAACTGGTAACTTTTCATATTCCACTTTTAAGACACCAAACCTGTCGGAAATCACTTGAGGATATAGACTCAAGGAACTTGACATGGTAGACACAGGGAGTACCTGCAAACTCTGCAAACATAGACAGGACTTAGTCACTTTTTTTTAATGAAAGCATAAAAGGACAGATAACCAACCCTACCTGTTTATTTAGATTTGATGACAGTACACAACCCCAGGCTTGCATTTATTCCACAAAACCACATGACTGAACATGCTTAAAATAGAGCTCTGAAAAGCTGATGTTATCACGTATTGAAAACCAAAGTTGTGCTCTCTTTGACTTCTAGGAATTGGGAAGTTCATTGCCTTGGACTTTGCACGTCGCGGGGCCCGTGTTATTCTGGCCTGCCGAAGCCAGGCCCGGGGGTCAGCGGCGCTTGAAGAAATCAGGGAGAAAACCGGAAACTCTGATGTGCACCTGCGTCTGGTGGACGTGTCTTCTCTGGACTCGGTCAGGGAGTTTGCTGAGGGGATTCTCAAAGAGGAAGAAGCGCTCCACATCCTTGTCAACAATGCTGCAGTATCAGGTGACAACATGCTTTATTAGCAAAACTGGAATTATAAGTAAGCAACCACAACTTTTAACAAGAGTTACTGATTAATTCCATTCAGTATAAAAATGCAATACAACAGACAATATGTAATATCATGCTATCGGAATTCTACTCAATCTTAAAGGTATACCCCCTGGACATTTCGAGAATCATCAAAAAAAGATAATTTGGACAAAAAGATGCTGTATATTTGGGCTAAATCAAAGATTGAAAACGTTATAATGGACTCAAATACTCATTCCACAATGGAAAAATCAAGTCACCATATGTTACACATCTGGAAGTAAAGAAAAGACATGCCTGTTGGAGTCTCTAACCAAAATACTTTTGCAAACTGACACCCACTGCTATTTATAAGACAACTAGCCATACTACAAACAGACCCAGCTCAAAAATGCAATATAATGTGATGCCAAATCAGCAACAAGTTCGTTTTGAGAAAACATTATGTCCTCATGACCTTTACAGTATGTTGGTGAACTTCCATTTCCATAGACTGAATAGGTCGATGTCCTGTTAACAAAAACAAGTTGAGTGTATATCGCCAACGTAATGCAAGAACAAACGGCAGGGATTTTCCTACCATTACAAGACTTTGGCAGTGTGCACTTTTGTCAAATGAGCCAGAATCCATTGTATTTATTGTTTTGGGAGTTTGTTTTTATTTGCTAACGTTTATGCGTTAAGGGTTTCAAAGCGTTTTTTCTCAAATTTCAATTCCAATGTCCGAATTGAAATGTGTGACTTAAGAATGTAAAATTAATTCTTCTTTGACAGGGTGTGCTTGCATAATATGCTGTTATGTTATCAGGATGTCAGTGTCATACTGGTCTTATAATGACAATAATGAAGTATATCTTTTTTATTTCTGGCACAATATTTCACGCAACAAAAAAGTAAATAGAGTGTGTTTATGTGTACATTTAAATCTTACCTAATTTCAATCATCAGGCTTACCTAGGGAGATAACCAAAGACGGGTTAGATGCTTCTTTTGCCACAAACCACCTGGGACCGTTCCTCCTCACCAACCTGCTCCTGGGTAAGACTCTGCAGTCTCACTTTATTAGAGAAGCTTTATTGTGGATATGAACTGACTCACGGGTCATTCTTATGTAAATATTTATGATTAACAACATATTTATCTCTGCTTCTTTTCCCTTTTCTGACTCACTCCAGACCTGATGAAGCGTTCTGCTCCGGCACGCATTGTCACCCTCTCTTCGGTCAACCACAAGAAGGGCGAAGTGGACTTCTCTCACTTTCGCGGCGAGAACCTCAACTATTTCATGGATATTGTCTACAACCACACGAAGCTGCACAATATCATCTGTACCAACGAGCTAGCACGCAGGCTAGAAGGGACAGGTAGGGTCAAATGAAGATGTTTTTAGGATTATCAATCATCAGTATAGATAATGCATGGGCTTTCCTGTTGAACAAGTGCTACAAAAAGTCAAGTCTGGGTTTTCAGAAGCAATGAAGATCAGTAAATAACACCTCGGGAGAAATAGAAGAAATTCACCTTTTCTATATTGTAAGCTGTCTTTTGGTTGTGACCGGACATTTACTAAACGCTTACTTAAGACTGCGTGTGACTTGTTTTTAAGTACTAGAAGAATTGTCAACCTTTACTGATCACACATCTAAGTGTATTTATTTCAGCCATTTGAACTTATAGTTAGTCATCCTAAATGAAGCAGATGAAAGCTTACAGGCATTCTTTTAGCAAAACAGCTGAAACTAATTTGTGTGTGTGTGTTTGTGTGTGTGTGTGTGTGTGTGTGTGTGTGTGTGTGCGTGCGTGCGTGCGTGCGTGCGTGCGTGTGTTTGTGTATGTGTGTGTGTTCATGCAGGTGTCACCGCAAACTCCGTCCACCCTGGTATTGTCACAACTGAAGTGTTGAGACACTATCCCTGGGGTGTTCGTTTTCTTTTCAACCTCATTGGATTTTTCTTTTTCAAGGTCAGTACTGTGTTGCATTATACGTTGCAGAGTCAATGTCCAAATTCCTGTCTCCACTGTCTTCATGTCTTGCAACCATCAAGGTAGAATGTGATTGATTAATGTTCAGGATCATCCTTTTGTTATATGAAGCCACTCCACTAGTTGGCTGCTTTAGAGGTCAAAGACTTGTTTGGTGAATCAATATTGTGAATTTGTATTAAGTCAATCATCACGCTGATCGTCTGCTTGCTCACATAGAGAGGCAATAGGTTTATTTACAAGAAAACTTGTGTTATATTTCTTTAACTGGAGGCTAGAAATACCACAACTGAACCTTTCACTATTAAACATGTAATATATTTGGGAACTCCTTGACATAAAATAACAAACCAGCATCCATATAAAGTAGGGCATCTGGATTTAGAATTAAAAGCCACCATAGGCTAGAACTCTAATTAGAAGTCAGGATGTTTGGAGTTGACATTTTGGAATAATTGGCTAAGACACTGTGTCTACTCTGCAGTATAAGATATGTTATTAAGATTAGCTCTGACAGCCAGGACTGAAGGTCAATGTGCAAAGATGACTAGCTGATCACATCAAAGTAATACTACATGCTTAATAGTCCATTTGCGTTTCACATCTGGTAGTATGAACAGAATGGTTTCATCATGCTTCCAGGAAAACTTTTGTTTTCATTACAGGCTTTGTTCCAGACCAACAAGTCAGTGAGAGTCAGCCCTTAAAACAACAATTTGGAATCATAACAACCTAGATTTATATGTTGAAATTAAGTTGCTGTGATCTTGGAACATAGCGTCTTTACTTAAAAGTTCAAGAAACTCACTGTCACCAGAAATCAAACAGAAATGGGTTTAAACAAGTCAACAATGTACTATATTAGGAAACGTGTATGTTTTTGTGGGTGAAACTGGAGGAGAAGGCATTTTAATTGGTCCCTCTGGAAAACTGTGAGCATTTTAGTATGGTACTTGTGAATGTTGGACTGTTGAATTTAGATACTTGAAATACTGTGTAGATGTACAGTACTGCATATACCATATCAGCAAATCATGTGTTCTTAAATATACAAAGTAACTAGTAACTGTTAGAGTTAAAATAAATGTGGAGTATAATATTTGCCTCTGAAATGTAGGAGAATAGAAGTATAAAGTAGCATTACATGGAAATACTCAAGTACAGATATGTCGAAAAAGACCTTGAGTACATTACTTGAGTAAATATACTTGGTTACTTTCTACCACTGGTCAAAAGTAACCAGCTTTCACATCTGGAATCCATTTACCCGTCTTTGCGGTAGGTCTGTTTCTGTTTTTTTTCAACCATTCCAAACTCTTCTCCTTCTCATGTTCATCTGTGTGTATCTAAGCTTAACATCTGGTTATACTATACACACATCAGTGAGGAGATAACTTCTTGGCTGCATATCTGAACCTGCGCAGATAATATCTGTCCTTTCTGTTGACTGTGCTCTCACATTGTTTCCTTCACCACTCTTGTGTTCCTCTCAGAATCCAGAGGAGGGTGCAGTCAGCTCGATCTACTGTGCGTTGGCAGAGGAAATGGAGGGGATAACTGGGAAGTATTGTGACTGCGACTGCCACTTGGTCCTCCCCGCCCCTTTAGCTCGAGACGCTGCCCTCGCGGTCAAGGACTTTGAGATCTGCGAGAGGCTGACATCAAAGCTCTGAGACAACTATCAGGCAAGCGGAGGGTTGATAACAGAAACAGGGTCAAATTCCACCCTCACTTACTGCACCTCTTGAGTGAACATTTGTGACCTGATGTGCCTTTAAAATCATCAGGAGATGTTTCTGAATACAATTTGATTGAAGTAATTTTAAACTCAATTAAAAAATTGCTTTTTGTTTTTTTGTGAACACTATACCAAATATGTAATGTCGATTTCATTCAGGTTTGATAACCAGTTAAATAAAAAGGGGTTTCGTGAGACATGCTGACATCACGCGGCCAACAATACTTCCATTCTTCTTCAGAAAATGAAAACAGAAGTTCAATACAGTATGTGAACATTCACTTCCATTTTATTGGATGATTCATTAAAGCATAATAATACATTTGAGCATTCAGTGCTTTTTGAAGAGTTTGTACAGCGTTCATCCCCTGGTGTCTTCACCCTGGCTATTTGGCTGTGGAGACAGAGATAAAGAAAGAACAGCATAAGGTTTTGATCCAATCACTATCACTTGTAAGTGTGTATTATGAATATGTTTGAATAATAAAAGAATATACAAGGCCATGTTGTACTGTAGGTTTGCTTTTTTTTAATAGACTGTCCATCTTCTTAAACACTTTACCTTTCTGACGTCCCTCCACTATATCATGGATGATCTCTTCGAGGACCGGAGCAACCTGAGCCAGCTGTTCGGGTGAAAGACGGATGGCAATCTCCACAGTTTTATCCTGGACAAACAGAAGAAGAAGTGTTAATGGCCTGTATTCAACGACATTTCTGTGGTGAAAACAATATTGTGGGTCAGAGGTGTGTGTGTGTGTGTGTGTGTGTGTGTGTGCTCACAGGATTGCCATGTTCCACTTCAGGAAGCTGTTGGACTGTAACCTCTTCAAACTGACCGTCCTCTGATCGAGGCTCCATGTCCTTTCTACCTTCTCTCTCCTGCAGAATAAAAACACACATTTACACAACAATAAAAACCTACTGTCATACAGTTAGGAAAAACAAACGTGAAAGAAAATGGAAAACTACAATGAGACAGTTTGGACTTCTAATGACATCTCCTTTCATTCTGTCTTTGTCCAGTATAAAGAGCCACAACGCTTACAGAAATCCCTCTAACAATACTACATGTATAGTTTGTCACCTTCACACTGATTCTGCACTGCAAGAACATCTGCTTGACCTGTTTCTCTAACTTAATTATTCATACTTTGCAAAATTAAAGTATCCAACTAGACATCTCAAACAAAATATTAATCCGGATTTGATATTCCATCTTTCCAGTTGGATAACATTGACTCACAGTTGAAAAAAGTGGAGATGTGTTTTCATTAGCAAGAATAGATTACTATTAATTTATGCATGTTATTCTATTCATTGATTAGTTTTTTGGCAATGAAATGTCTTAAACGAAACAGAGATGTGTTGTTGTCCAATTAAAACCCAAATATCGGGGCGAATCTCATAACTGAGAAACTGATATCAAGTAAATCCACAGGACAAAAAAATTGAAGAAAAAGCTCTTATGAGAGTTTAGTGGGAGTATGAGTGCGGTGACATCACAACTGTGACTCAGGCTCTCCGTCCAATCAGACACGAGCTGCTTACCTTCATCAGTATCATCTCTTTGGGACTGAAGAAGGTGATGTGTCCCTCCGTCCTCTCAGCCAGCAGCACCACTAGGCACGCCAGCACCAAACAACCTGTCACTGCTCCACGCATGCTTATTCTGCTCTGTTCTGGACACACACACACACACACACACACACACACGTTCAAATACAAATACATTACATATAAGCACACATGCAGAACAATGTTTCCACACCAACATGGGGTGGCACTGAGGCCAAATCACTTACATAATTTTCTTTTAGCAGTTGGAAAGAGTCAAAATAGGTCAAACAAAATCTAAATTAGACAGTGAGTGTGTGTGCCAGATAACTAAGTTTAGAGTAACAAGGACACATGTCATTATGCAAGGGTCGACAAATAGTTGATAGAGAAAGAAAGAGGCCGGGGTTAGTAGGTGGGGGGGGGGAGGCGTGGAAGTAACAAACAACAGGCAAGATAAGAGAATGAGTGGACCAGCCATACTTACAACAACAAGACAGCTCTGGACACAATGTAAGACAGGAAGTCGCAGAGAAGAAAGACAGGAGCAACAGACAGCGGGGGTTAGAGACTGGAGGGAGAGTGAGAGGAGAAGACATATGTTACTCACGTGCTGTGTCAGCTTTGGTCAGTTGTTTAGGGAAGTGTGCGTTAGGATGAGCAGGGCTGAACTGTTCTGAGCGTCTGCTTTTCCCGGGCAGCCTTTATACCGAGCCCTCTCCTGATACCTGAGCTTTTACTGACCTCCCTCACATCCGCTCCTCAACAGGCTCCTTCAGCACTCTCCTCCATGCTCCTGGAAACGCACATATTACTCAGGAATCTGGCTTTCGTATTAGTTATTAGGGTAGTAAGCCTGCCATGCTGTTACTTAGTTGACCTTTAACACGAATGACAATAGGAGACATTGATGAGAAAAAGGAAAAGGAAGATCAATTTAAAAGATAAACCACAGAAGAACAACTTGGTTAAAAGTGAATGTGTGATTTTTTCATGGGTTAAAGAATAAAAGTATTAGACTAAAATGGCTCATTATGCTGTATGGACTGATTCAGGGAATTTCTCAATTATACTTTTTAATATTATTTCTGCGTTACACAGATGGATATCCACAAAAATAGTACATAAATAAAAAATGAAAAATATATATATTAAAATAATCAAATCAATATTATCTAAAAGCACAAAAAAGCAGGAATACATAAATAAAAAGTGTTGAGGCTAAATTAAAGTGAAATCTTTATACATCATTCAAATGTCAATGTCGGAGATAGTAAAGGACTTATTTTAATTAACTTATATAAAGTGTTAGATAGAGTTATCAAATATATGTAGTGGAGTGGAAATTAAAAATGTTTGTCTCTGAATTGGAGTGTAGTAGATAGTAAAGTGGAAAAAAGTGGAAAACTCAAGTACAGAACTTTGGTAAAAGTACTAAAAGAAACTTGTCGCATTTTGACTGGGGGTTTTGTGTGAGCTACAGGACACATGTGTTCCTCACATACTGAAAAGGGCTGATATGATAGTGAAGTGTTACACAGAAATCTCTTCTTATCATGCATGACAGCAAATAAACACATTTTCCGGAATTTAACCTTCAAATGAAGAAGATAGAACTAATTCATTCATAACTCATTTTAAAACCGACTACTGCTAACTGAGAAGCAAAGCTTAATCTGTGCCTTTCAGTCACCAAGTTATATATGGAAAAAAATTATAGCAAGTAAGATGCTTGAATTTGATTGCACATAATGTGAAAGTACCGTCATATTTTTCATTAAAAATGATAAATGTGGGAGTTTTTTATGTAAGATTTTGAATGATCAATTGATGATAAATGATTGGTAGATTCATTTAATAGTAGACAGAAAATGAATCTTAAACTGTTTTGAAACTGGAGTGATACTTTTTTTTTTAAAAGGTAAAACAAAATATGCACTGGTTCCAGCTTAATACAGTATACTGGACTT
The DNA here is from genome assembly GCF_000735185.1 of Notothenia coriiceps. Classification (NCBI taxonomy): domain Eukaryota; kingdom Metazoa; phylum Chordata; class Actinopteri; order Perciformes; family Nototheniidae; genus Notothenia; species Notothenia coriiceps. The sequence goes on along the minus strand of NW_011335893.1, from coordinate 100,888 downwards.
TAAATCTGTGTGTGTGTGTGTGTGTGTGTGTGTGTGTGTGTGTGTGTGTGTGTGTGTGTGTGTGTGTGTGTGTGTGTGTGTGTGTGTGTGTCATAAATGTTCTGCTCTTAGCGAATATCCAACACAATGTGACATTTATGACAAGCCGTTGATGTGCAAACAGACCCACATGCATCCGTTCCTCGGTAACATCATGGCCCTAAAGAACTCTAGCAATGCTTTTCCTACAAATAACAATTATCGCTGGATATATTTATTACTATTTCACCCTGCAGGAGTGGACTATTAAAAGTATAGCCACCACTGTATCTTGTTTAGTGCACTTCAATGACACAAGCACAGCTTTGTATCTCCTCTGGCACTTCTTGTAACGCCACAATGACGCATAAACCATGGTTACATTTTTTCATCACCTAACAAAAGTCTCTTTAAAGGTTTCTCTTATGTACACGTATAGTTGATTTGCCTTTAGCCATATAAAGGGTTCAGCGCTTTATTTCAAACCCAGTTGGAGTAGCCAAAATCAGTGCACATGTCTTAAATACTGCTCACTGCACTGACTGAGTACTACCGTTGGATGTTTCCGTTAAAAGATAAATCTGTCAATATTCTATACATTCTTAATAAATTAAAAAATGACAAATTCCCAACAAAGACAAATAAAGTGGTTAATTAATGCAATTGCCAATTATTTGAAACTGGAGGAGAAGGCAATGACAAAATATGTGTCTGCAACTGTTGTTATCATTTATTTAACTTTTAATTATGTTTTAAAAAATGCAACCATCAAAACGGAACTGGTTTCAGCTTCAATAATCGTAGATATTTAAGCAAAAGTCAAAATTATGAATATTTAAAGTGCACCTATCATGCTAGGCAATAGCATAGGTCTCAGATATATAAAAATATAACATGTCTATGAAGTGACAAACAGATCACCCATTCTAGCCATGCCTCATATCCCTCTATTTCACTTCCTGTTTCAAAAGTGCTAATTTGGGGTATAAAGCTTTAAAGAAGAAAAGAAAAAGGGGGCTGAGCTCATGAGGGAGATTCTACCGGAAGATTCTGCGGTGATGAAACGCCATATCATGGATTATCAAGGATTATTTCTGAAACAGTATGGAGCTCAAAGGCTTTCTCTCTTGCCGGTTATACCACAAGATGAGTTCTTTTTTATTTCCTGCTTCTTCACACACATGCTCTGTGCAGTACAGGTTAGCTCTGAGTGTTAGCGATGCTAATATAAACATGCACCGACCATATGTGACCCGCTCTATCGAAATCAGTTGAAAGTCGCAACGGCTCATTTCAAAATAAACGTGGGTTTGCGTAAAAAAATAGTTTTTCGGGGTTCGGGTGTTTTGTTTGATTTTAAACAAACAAAGTCTTGGCTTTCAGAATATTAAACTTGTTTCGGCAAATTCTGATGATAAATACAACTTTGAAGCTTGTAACGGCATAATTACAAGCAGAGAAAGGAATAACTTGACGTCACAGCTGGCATAACAACAGCCGGTGTTTCTCGTGAGTGTTTTCCCCGGGAAACAAACACAATACACACAAACGCAAAAATACAGAAACACACATGTATACTCACAACACACACTCGCGAGCTTCCCCCAGACCAGAAATCCAAACGAAAATATCTTCCCTCCGTAGTATTTTGATAATTTGCTCCGCTAATAATCAATCAGATCGATGGATTCCAGAGAAGAGGAAATTTGAAGGCCTTTTTCTCAAAATGATGACTCGGTGATAGTCATTATATAATGTGACATATTTTGCTTAATATTTGGAGTACAAAAACAATCCTGATATCATTAGAAAGCTAGGAATCTCCTCTTTCCAACTGTGTATATATACAACTCAAATTGTGTCTGCGGGTCAATGCGACTAATTTCGATGGAGCAGGTCACATATTACGTCCAAAACAGTCGGCACTGTTTCTGATAGCAACGTTTCTGATAGGGCCTTGGGTGTAAAGCCAGCCTACATTTCCGATATTACGTCATATTGGACGGAAATCTGGATCAGTTCCGTTGTAGCCCCGTTTTTAGAGATTTGGGTACGGAGGAAAAGAGAGAGGGTTTTATTTTCTGGCGCTGCGTGAGTTCCCCGATACACCGGGGACACATGTTTATGTATAAAATACATCAAAAAGTGCATTTTGCATGATAGTTCCCCTTTAAGTAAATATTTTTATTTTGATGTTTTTTGAGTATACTTGTCAGACCAAACAAGATATTTCACCATGAACCTGAATACTAGACTTGCATGTGTCCTACAAATGTAAAAAAAGAGAACAAAATCATCAAACTTCACTAGATAACAAATGACTTCAGTAATTCTTTATCATTACTAAGTCCCAGAGAAACATCCTGCTGCCAAAAATACACACTAAAGCACCTTTGCTCATTTATTTGTGGCAGAAAATAGTCCCCAACAAATGCGCTGGTATGAGTTGTATTCACTAACATCTTCACATCTCCCTCACTCTCCTGCCGCACCTGTTAGAATCTGGCTAGAGACAATCAGCCATGAGTGAAAACACCTGTGCGGCCCAAAACATTTATAGATGGGCTACAGTGCAGTGCCACATACAGAGGAGAAAGAAAAATATCCAGTCATCGTAAATAGTAGGAAGCTGACTTTCTGCTCTCTCTCCAGCAGGTGCTGCTTACCCACACGGCCAGGTCTCGCGTTGTTTGGCTGTTCCCGCGGTATTTAAGTCATGTGGTAGTCTGCTGAAACGTGTAGCAGCAGTCTTTTCTTTCGGTGTTGGAGCAGAGCAGACGCACACTGCTGAAGAGATTCACTAACCATGGTAAGTACTGGTGCTGGGTGTCTGATTTACAAAGTGTGTTATTGTAGGATACAGCTGAATGCTTTAAAACAAAGATGTAATAGAATTTAAGGGTAAAAAGGGTGTTTTACATGTTTACTGTTCAGTTCAAGGCCTTTTAACATGTGAGGCAGCTAGCCACCCATGTGGCTAATATTAGCTGGGAAATGCGTCATTAAGTTTAACTATTCAGGCTCTCACTGTATATAGTTGATTTGAGATCATTTTGTACGTTGCAGTGATTTTTCAATTAAAGCAGTGGCATCGGCACATTATTGATCAGTTTGATCCTATGTAAATGTAAGCATCGCTGCTAGCCTAAATTAGCTCGGATGCACTTTTTTCGCAAGGGCCCAGGTCAACACGTGGGTCCAACATGGCGACAACGTGGTTACGTCTGCAACTCGTCCTATTGTTTATGGGCTAATAACATAAATAACCAAATCAACGCTTATGAATTATTTCATTTAAATGCCACATTGTGCATATCCACATGCATTTAAAACTTAAAACACACAATGTCCCCTATTTGCCCACTCTGGACTAATACATGTCCTTAGTGATTAACACAGGGGGGCAAATTGAATCTCTCATAAACCTGTAGTGAAGGAACACCGTCCTCTCTGCGGATCCTGTCGGGAGAAACAAACAAATGCAATGACTTGTCAGTGAAATCTCTTTGGTTGTGTTCAACCTACTGCACAACATGGTTAATGGCGCTGGTAGTAAACCTCTGCTTAACACCTTTTCTTAATCTCTCATTCAGGTATGGACATCTCACCCATTGATCTGATCAACATTGAGAGATTCTCCACTCGCGTGGTGGCTCTGGCTGAATATCGACTTGGGCTGCAGGAGTACCTGCGCTGCAAGATGGCCCAAGTGGCCCCAAATCTGGCAGCTTTAATCGGAGAAGTGGTGAGTTAAAGTTTTATTTGTACCGTATACAAATTACTCGAGGACCAATGATGTTTTTACCAAATCTGTCAATCCCCTGAATCTCTGTGTTGATACTTCCGGTCCTGATGGTCCTCCTGAGTAATCAGTTTCTCACGGTAACCCCACCAAAGCTCTGTTAGTCATTGAGCCCGAATGCCCTTTTCTTCTTCAGGTTGGAGCTCGTCTGATCTCCCATGCCGGCAGTCTAACAAATCTCGCCAAATACCCAGCCTCCACCGTCCAGATCCTGGGAGCAGAGAAGGCCCTGTTCAGGTACTGGGGCACCCCCTCCCTGCTGGGGAATAAAGTGGCTACAGTGATGGCAGGGCGGGGCAGGAACCGAGCAGGGTGACTGGAGAGGGCTAAGGTCTCCTCCAGAGTGATCCCTCTCACCCAATGCACCCCCACAGTCTGAGCAGCCACTCAGCACTGAGGTAGAACATCTGATGCACTAGTTAGACAAAAACACAGGAACTAACATTAAACTAATCAAGGAACTGACCTCCAACAATAACATGTAATGTTACAAGATCGATGAGCCAATTTATTTCAAATAAGTAGTGAAACTCAACTCTGACAATTTGTGTAAAAAAAGTGCACGTAGTAATTTCTTAGCGCTGTATTGGTGTCCTCGGTTGTAATGATGTATCAATCTGTCAATCCACTGATTTCCTGTGCTGACAACTTCCATGTAACCCTGAACAACTGAGGAAAGCCATTAGAAATTTGCTGCAGAAACTAGTTTAAAGAAAATATATTTTCCAAACAAATATTAAATAATTCATAGAAAAACACAGGGGTTTCATGTTTTGACAGTTTCTTGTTTTAACCTTGTTTTTATTGTCAAACAGAGCATTAAAGACCAAAGGGAACACCCCCAAGTACGGCCTGATCTTCCACTCGACGTTCATCGGGCGCGCTGCAGCCAAGAACAAAGGCCGCATCTCCAGATATCTGGCCAACAAGTGCACCATCGCCTCCCGCATTGACTGTTTCTCTGGTGAGTTACACGGCCTTGTTGAATTTCCTGTGGCATTATTGCAATGATGTTTACATTTTTCGTCAACAGTAGTCATCCTTCGGGTTGGTGGTGATAAGCTTTATTCTGAGCAAAGCCACTAAGTTGCTCAACTGCTGTAATTATCTTTACAATTTTTGATTTATTTGATGTCTTTGCTTGCAGAGGTACCCACAAGTGTGTACGGTGACAAGCTGCGCGGACAGGTGGAAGAACGCTTGTCTTTCTATGAGACGGGCGATGTGCCACGCAAGAATCTGGATGTCATGAAAGAAGCTGTGAAAGAGGTGAGCTCAGAGAACCAGTCGCAGCCGTGTGCTACACACGCTACGCATAGATCAAATGTATACAAAGTTCAGAGTCTGTTAATGCTGTGGATGATGACAAGCTTTGTCCTGACCCTACTGTGGGGGTACAAAATGATTTAATGAGCCTGACGCAGCATTAGGATATAGAAACGATGAAAAGAAATACAAGCCAGTTTGCAACCATCTAATGTTTTTGTTTTCTTGTCTTAGGCTACTGACGTCGCAACTGAGATCAAGCGGAAACTTGAGAAGAAGGAAAAGAAACGCAAGAAGCGTGAAAAGAAGATGCAAGAAGACGCTGGCGAGACCAACGGTGAAGCTGAGGTAAGCAGGTTGGATGTAGTTTCAGGACGCGCGTGTTTTGATTTGAGATTTGACCCTCACATGGTCCTCTCTCAGTGTACGACATGCTAAATTATCATGACTCCGAACCATTGGCTGGTCCCAAATAATGGACCCGATCACTGAAGTGAGTCAGACATTAGATCCACAAAGAGCAGGATACATTGAGAGCTAGCTTGGAGTAAAACATGAATATAGTTGTTAACCCTTTTTACTGTCTTGCAGGCAGAAAATGGCGACGCAGACACAAAGCCAGCGGCCGAGGAGGTGGAGATGGAGTCACAGAACGGAGCCGAGGAAACCCCACGGAAGAAAAAGAAGCGAAAATCTGAGGCCGTGGAAGTTGCTGTGGTCGAAGAGGAAACTGAAACACCTTCCAAGAAGAAAAAGAAGCGAAAGTCTGAGGCTATTGAAGCAGAGCCTGCAGAAGAGACTGAAACACCAGTGTCTGAGAAGAAGAAGAGAAAGAAGAAAGAAACCACAGACTAGAAAATGTGGTCAAAGACTGATCTTTATTTTTTTGTACAGCTTATTTTTTATCCATTTTATGCTTGATCCTACACTAGTAAGCATCTTTATGTTCCAGCTCGTTTGGCAAGTTAGACTGCAAAGAAATGATTATGACTGTGCCTTGATGTCGCTTACATTTATTTGTACTTTTGTAAATAGAGATCATTAAACTTTGTCAAAAGAGAAACTAACTGTCACGCTTTGCTTAATGCTCACTTGTATTAGCATTTTCATCAAACCTTTGCCGAGGCTTAAATCCTGTGGTTATAATGTTGTAACCTAACCAAGGCAGTCTTTAAAGCTGTTTTAAGTCCTCCAGCGCCTCTGTTACCAAAGCCCACTTGTGTATAGTTCCCCAGTGCTTAAATATAAACTGCCAATCGGTAATTGCACGGATTTGTAAAGTATGTCATCTAGCAAGTGACTTAAAAACCTTTCCTATCCTTTTCACTTCTGCAGTCTGTCACATCTTGCTTGTTTCTAAAGGCTGTCAATTGGGTCAAAAAAATCAGCCCTATTCATTATTCAGTCGAATTGTCTTGATTCCAAAGTTGTATAACATTTGAGTTGCAAATAGTCTTTGCTAGATCACATCACAAGTACTGCAGTCTTAGATTTGTCATTGTTTTGACTTTAGATCATTTTAGGTAGGAATGGAGAAACCGGGTCGAGTGCGCAAGAATTTGAAAGTACGCAGCAGAAAAAAATCTGCCCCTTCCTTACCCTCCTCCACACACCAACGCGCACATGACCAATGAGGGCACGAGATGGAACGCTGACGGGCAGATAGGCCATCCAAAATAATTGGTCGTGCTTTTTACAGCACCACGGTTTCCACAGATTACATTTTTGTATTTGTCAAAGCATTTCATGTAATCATTGCTATCTGGATGTTAAAAGCATTCCATGGAATATAAAAGTGTTTCTGAAGTGAATTGCCTACCCTAGCTTTAAGTCCTGTGTAACATTTTCTATTCCAGTAAATAAAAAAAAATGTAAGCTCTTGAAAATACTATGGTTTCCATCACTGGTGGCCTGACCACTGGAGCAGCAGTAGCTCTGTATGGTCTTGGGAACCATAGGGTGAGTCCCAGTTGGACCACAGAGAGTGTGGACTGGTATCTGCAGGTGTTCTTGAGCAAGGCACCACATCCAAACAGCTCCCTGGCCCTGAAACACTGGCAGCCCTTTTGCTCTGCCACCTCTTCAATTATTGAATATACTTATAGGTCCTGTTTATCAGGGCCGTTTCTGGGCCCTAGTTTTTACAGTTTAACTACAATGGGGGGGATCCCGAAGCCTTTAAGATCTGTGGAGATGCATCAGTTACACTTTAAGAGGAAAACAGCTAATTTCACAAAAACCAAGCAATTGAAACTTACAAAAAATGATATTAAAAAGGTAAACAATAACGCTCCTACGTCAATAAATGCAAGAGATGCAGCATTTTCTCAATGTATAATTTACATTTTTCATCTTCCTCAGACGTCACTCATTGGGTGACAGCCCAACGATGATTTGGACTTTTACCACACAAGCCACAAGCCACAGCGTTGCAGTTTAGTTGTTTATATCCTACATTTGATTTGTAAGCATATGCTTCACCACACAGGAGGGGGCTTGGCTGTCTACGAATAAAGACAGATCATTTTAATTCTCCCCAAATGTATTGAGGCTAAACCTGAACTTTCAGCTTGAGGGCCCCCTAGTGGCCGCGGGGGCCGTATGCATCTTTCTGCATAGTCCGCCTGGCCCTAATGGAAGAAACGGCCCTGCTGTTCATACATGAACATGCGAGTGTATTTCCAGCCTGTGTTATTGTAAATCTATACCAGATCGAAAAAATCTTATCTGCACAATTTGCCTGTGTCCTGACTCCTGAACATGTTGGCACAGTGGTCTCCCTCAATCATTTATATCAAATACGTTTTTCTTTGCTACTCTGCACTGAACTCAGTTTCATTGTGAGTATGAAGCAACCTGTGGGCTTAAATCCAGAAAAACATTGTGTTCTGTAAATATTGATGCCAGACCGATACAAACTGTTCAGAACTTTTAATTTGGACAACAAGGATTAAACCAATGTTAAAATGACATCAAATCCAAGGCCGGGCAGGTGAAAACCAGCCAACTAGTAAGAGTTGAGGAATGAGAGAGATGGGAGGGAAACGGGGCAGAAAGAAAAGTCAAGCTATCAACTCAAGTCACCCTCAATATAAGGATTCACAGATGCGGGAGACCAAAGTTACAAAAAAGTTTTTCTTCTAAAATAAAAAAAGGCCTTTGCCGTGAAAATGATGTGTAGAATCTATGTACATCACTCTCAGATCATGTATGCATACAAAAAAATCCACATCACAGGATGCTTGTGTTCAAGTATATTCACCAACTTCATTTCCATGATTAAGCATTCTCGTCTTTCCACATTGTTTTTTTTTTTTTTTTGAAATAAAATGTCCTTCAAAATAAAAACCAAATGCAGAATACCACATTTTATGTCCTACCAATACATATATACTGTATAAATACATACATAAATATATTTTACATACAACAGCCATAAATTTGAAAAGGGGATATACAGAGCAAAGGGGAGGGTGGGTGGTAGTGTGTGTTTTTAGCTTGTGTTGTAAAATGGTTTGTCCCTCTATGATCTCATCAGTCAGATACGCAGGTGTGGTGTTGGTGTGTGTGTCCATGATCACGCCACACACACACTGTAGATGTGGCCGTCTCAGTTGGCCCAGTAGGGGGAGCTGCCGTAGCTCGACTTGTTGACTTGGCTCTTCTGCTGCAGGCTGTTGGACTGGCCCCGCTGGTTGGGAACCCCCTGAACACACAGAGAAATACAAATGAGCTTCTCAGAAAATCACGGGTAAAAGCCTGAGCGACCATAAAGTGTCTGCGGCGGGGGTTACCTGTCCATCCTGAGCAAGATGGTGGTGCAGCAGCTGTGAGTGTGGTTGCTGGTGAGGCAGGATGTGGAGGAATGGAGCCGGTGCATAGCCTCCAGGAGCTGCTCCAGGGTTCAGAGGCCCTGGGCCCCCCAGTGCTGATGGCAGACTGAAGGGAGGAGGGGTCCCCGCATGGAATCCCTGCTTATCAAAAGACTGGAGAACAAAGATGAGGCATCAATTAATCAGGTCTTAATGATCTGTTGGTATAAACAACAACTACACAGCAAGAAACAGGGCTGGGGTTGTGAGAGGCTCACCTGCGTCTTATTGTAAACACTTCCACTGATGTCTGGCACACCCGAGTTACTGGACGTAACGGAGACGCCTAGGAGAGTTACGCACCAACACTTCTATTAATTTCATTTAATTTACTAACAGTTAAAAATACGTTATGCAGACGTGTGGAATGGGACACAATAAGCTATCCAAAGTTTGAGAATAGGGGCTTTGACACTAAACAAAACATATTTGCATTACATGTTACACACATCTAGAATCGGAGAGCGTTCAGTTCATATATGGAAACATTTACAAAAACAACATTAACCAAATTACTCCAAAACTAAACTAATCCAACCCTAACTACTAAATGTTCCCAAAAAATGTATATCATCAGTCTAAACATTGGTATACCATAAGTAAGATAAGCACAGAAACATAACAAAGGAAAATAATAGTACAAATAAAATATATTTCTTAGTAAAGCAACTTGTTTAGATGTAGTGTTAATTTTGTCAGCTATTTTTTAATTTAGTTTTAGTCTTAGTCCTGTGTCAAATGTCCTGTTAGTTTTAGTCACATTCATCTACTATTTTATCAAGTTTTAGTCGACTAAAAGTCTGAGCATTTTAGTCTTATTTTAGTCAAAGACAACTAACTATTTTAGTCTACTTTTCTAATGAAAAAAACTGTTGACATTTGAGTCTTTTTTTAGTCATCAGATTATATAGAACATTTCAGTCAAACTAGTCTAGCCAAAACCAATAATTTGTCATTTTAGTCAAATTTATTTCACAATAAGATTATATCTTGTCCTTATTTGATAAAAAACACAGGTTGAATGAAGAATGCAGCTTTGCATAGAATATCTGGTCAGGTTTGTGGTGTTTTACCTGTGTTATGGCCACATTGCTTCCCTTCTGATAAAACAATGTATTCCCTTTTTTTCTCTGCCTCATTGTAGTGAAAATGGGCCCAAATAGCTCACGACAGGCCGTGGTATATGCTCATTATATCACAGCTAAGGGGCGTGGTTCGGCCCGACGCGAAGCTTTTTTTTTTTTCTTTAAATAATAATAAGTGGCGACCCTTTTTCATTTTTGATTGTTTGTTATGTGGATTTGTAGTATTTGTGTTACTGGCATAGGCGACACAGGCGGTTGCCTAGGGCGCCAGATCTGGGGGGCGCTGCGCTGGTAGCTCTGGGAGGGAAAAAACATTTTTGACCGTTGGTGCTCATCCAAATGTTCGGCCTTGATGTAACAACATTCATAATTAAGTAAATGTAACACCCTTTTCACCCCGGTTACACGTTTAATTTGCCCTGTACGGTGGGTGCTGTAAGGGATGAAAGTGGGGGATGTTGGCTTATCAGGCGCCCGCAGCTCACAGCCAAAGTGCGAGCGCGGTAGCGAGAGAGCGAGCAAGGGAGAGGGCGCACCGGTACCGGCGCTGTTGTTATTAGAATCTGGTGCTAGCTGCGCTAACNGGGGGATATTCGGTTAACGCGAACACTGCCCCCTAAGCCCTGTTGTTGCCATTTTCCTTTCTGTTAAATAAGGTTAGTTAGACCCGAGTCTTTCTGACAGTTCAGTGTTCCGCTGGCCCGCTGTAATTAAAATGTACCGCCGCGCGCAGCACAGTCACACAACTGCTGCCCAGCCGCAGCACAGGAAATGGAGCTGCTGGGAGAAAAACTGACTATCAGATGTAACGTTATCTTTGATTATATTTCGTCTCCTCCTTTTTCGTCAACGAAAGTAAAGAGAGATTTTGGCAAAGTTTTTATTTAGTAAACTACATTTTTGTCTAGTCAACGAAATGAACACTATTTAGATGTCCCCAGCCGTTTAGGATAGTCAAGCTCTGACATATATTAACAACAGCTTTTAATTATAAAAAGACGTGTCTATTTCTCGTACCTTTGCCAGGTCCAGAAGCAGCAGATTTGGCTTGTGCCTGTGAGGAGGAGTTGTATCCTTTACTGTAGTCGACTCCTGCCGGCCCCGCTGTCAGCTCCTCGTACCCTGCGCAGGAAAACAAAGTTCAGCGCTGGAGAAAAACACATCACTTCCTGTCCAAGACAAACCCCAATACTAATAACAAAAGTGTTTATGGGAGCTCCTTGAATGAACGTCCTGTTGTGAACATTGATTGGTGTTCACTGACCTGAGCTGAAGGCGTGCTGTCCGTAGCCGCTGGGCTGCTGCTGCGTCTGCTGCTGGAAGGGGCTGGCCGAGGGGTTTCCCAGACCCAGGCCCATGCTGTGCTGCTTGGCAGAGGCTGGACCCCCGGGAGGAACGAACATGTGGCCGTACTGGAAGGCAGCAGCGTTGGCCACGGCGCCCGGCATCCCCGCGTAGTAAGGCAGGCCTGTGTAGCTGTAGCCCGGGGGCAGGAAGGCCTGCTGGCTGCTGTGGTGCTGCGGCTGGCCCTGGGGCTGCTGGGCCTGGGGGGGCTGCTGCTGCTGGGCCTGGTTCTGGTTCTGGCCTTGGCTCTGGCCCTGGGAAGGCTGCTGGGCTGCCAAGCTTGCGGGGGGCGCCGGGGAGGTGGAGTCATTCCTGCCGAACTTTGTGACTTCACCTGACAAACATTTGAGATGTCAGGCGAGAACAATCATAGGGATTTTAAGGAGTTTGGACAAGGCCAGCAAAGGGGGGCCAGTGTTTTACCTGAGTAGGGGTTGTTGGCTAGGCCCCCGTCTCTGCCAGAGAGAGTCGCTGCGGGGCCCGGGAATGTGATTCCATAGTAATCCTGCAAAGAGGGCTGAAGGACAGGAGAGGATCAGAAGGAGCCACACAACTAGATCCAAAAACAGTGAGTACTACAGAGTGTGACGATGAGGCTCACCATTGGCAGTCTGGACTGGAGCATATGGAGGTCTTCGTAACCATAGATCTGCTGTGAAACACAGGTAGTTACTTTTTTTCTTTTTAAGAAGAGAATCAAATGTTGAGTTTATGAATAAACATTTGAAGATTCAAACTATTCAGTAAAGTCCTAATACAGCCACAGAATACTCTTTACGAAAACAAAGGTTCATTGATATAAAAAAATAAATAATACACTTCAGTGACTCTAAATCCTGAGGGGTACTCACTGGGTATGCTGGCAGCAGCCCCCCGGGGCCCATGATATACTGGTTGGGCAGTAGAGGGGGAACTCCCTGTGACAAGTTAGGGGGAGCTTTACCTGTGAACACATTGACACAACAACCATCACTTTTTAAACTATCACGTGAACAACCACAAATACAATGAATTGGGCCAATCACAATGTGACAGAGATCACACATTCCCCTTGTGTGTGTGTGTGTGTGTGTGTGTGTGTGTGTGTGTGTGTGTGTGTGTGTGTGTGTGTGTGTGTGTGTGTGTGTGTGTGTGTGTGTGTGTGTGTGTGTGTGTGTGTACCAGAGGAGAGCAGGGGGTTGTTCCTCTGTGCGTTGAGATTGGACGTGGCATTAGCTCCATTGGAGCCGAGTCCGAGCGCCGAGCTGGCGGCGGCCATGGCGGCAGAGTGGAGTCCGCTGGCGCTGATGATGCCGCCCACAGAGCTGCCCATGCTGCCGCCCATGTTGGGCATGTTCACCAGGTGGCTGATGCTGCTGCTACTGATGCTGCTGTTGTGGGAGGAGTGGAGCGACGAGGGCTGCGAGTACGACCCCGTGGAAGGAGCCAGAGAGCTCACACCGCTGTTGTCAACACAGGTGTACTGAGGACGAGAAATACGTCCATTTGAGTTGGTCATGCATAGACACAATGTTGAGTTTGCTAAACCAGCTGTTTTGTATACAGGGTTAAAGATAACACAGTGTTTGATGAGACTGGTACTTACAGTTAGAGCGCTGGAGCCCATAGCTGAGGAATGACTGCTGACATGGCTGTAGAGTGACGGCAGAAAGGAAACGGATGATTGGTTGCACTGACAAAACATTTGCAAAGCTGCATCTCACTAACAAAGAAACAAAATGGTTATTTATTAGGTTGAGAACTGTAATTTAATAACTGGTAATAAATGGTAAAGAAGTCAAAGTCAAGCAGAAAAAGCTTTTGACTTATGGCCAGATTCGTGTCACATTCTAAATGCAGGAACAGTAGGCAAGTTTTTTGCATACAACATTTTAGTTTGTAAACCGCAACTCTGCAACACTGTGTTTTCTAACCTGTTGTGTGAGTTGAGATGGCTGGCAGAGGGCATGTCCTGGGCCAGGCTGGAGAGCGTGGAGCTGTGTGGAGGCATGGAGGAGGGGAGGTGGGAGGAAGGTGCCGAGGGTCCGTTGGTGCAGATGTTCAGAGACGGCGACTCTGGCTTCGGAGTGGAGGATGCTGAGGAAGCTGAGAGGAGGAGGAGGAGGAGGAGGAGGAGGAGGAAGGGATTTATTTAGTCATAATGCCACAACCCAAAAAATACGTTACAATAGAACGTATAAATGAAACAAATGAAAAGAGTAGAGAGGAACTTACTGTCGAGAGCAGCAGAGGTCCTCACACCGTTCAGACCATTCTGGTGAAAAGAAAAACAGAGCTTGACAGATCAATACCATATACATGTAACACTTAAATGACATACGAGCTGATCACAAACAAAATTCATGTTATTAGTTATCATATTTTTAATGAATAGTCAGTCCATTAGCCACAGCAGATTACAGTCAGTTTACTTTTGCTTCACTCAAAACATCCAAACTATAACTTTAAGTGTCTATGGGCACATTCCCGTATGCTCAAGTAATCTTTTTTGGCTAATTCTACTCACCATGACTGGCCCCGTGGCCTCTTTGCTCTGGGAAAAGGCCAGTCGTGAGTGAGGGGACATGGTCCCATCGTAACCTCCCCCCACTGAGGAGTAGTGGGAGGAGCTGGGTATGGAGGAGGAGGCGGAGGAGACTGTCGAAGAGGAGGGAATGCCGCTCCCTAATGAGGAGGGAGTGAGGTTGGGCAGCTGCACTGAGGAGTGGTACACCGGCTCTGCTGAGGAGAGGGGCAGAGGCAGGGCGACGGAGAGGGGGCTGCCCAGCGACTCACTGCGGGACAGCAGTGAGAGGAGAACAACTCGTCAGATAAAAAGTTTGACTTTATTCAAAAACCATCGTTTCTGTAATATCATTCACTTGAGAGGAAACTAATCAATCAGCAGTAAGGGTTTAACTAGAACCGGTACTTTGGTGCCAAGGTACATCTTAACTCTACTACGATGTGTTCAAATGTAATCGATGCAATCTTTGACCTTATAACAAAAAGTTAGTAATCAACTTTGTTTAGTTTTAGTTTTGGTTTTTTACCGCAATTGTTGACTTTTATTGGTTTTGACTTCTACATTTCTGGTATTGGTACGTCCCGGGTCAGCAGCGACAGTACCTGAGCGGTTTGGAGTACAGGCTGGTCTGGCTCTGGATGCCTGGTCCTGGTGCAGGAAGAGTTGGGGCGGGGGCCGGGGTGGACTCCCTGGATTGGCTCACACAATTTTCGACATTTCCGAACTCGGGCATTGCCGACTCCGAGCCGAAGTCCAGCGCTCCGAACTGGAGATTCAGACCCGGGACTTCAGCCGAGCCCGGCATCTCTACCGCTGTGGCGGGAATCTGCCGGGGGGAGGGGGGGAAACAGTCAGGGTTAGGGTTTTAGGTTCGTACCAAACTATCTATTTTATATGACCATTTAGGAGGTTGTACCTCTGATATGTGATTTGATGTAAATTAAGTAGACTAGTACTTCTTACAATATTTGTAATAAATAAAACAATTAAGAATTATTCTGATGATTAGTAGTTCCTTCTGTTAGACATTTTAATGCAACAACTTAACTGTAGTTCCAGTTATCAACCTATGAATGAGTTTATGAATATATTCAATATGAATTATCATTGATAACTGTTTATACTCTGACTTGCTCAATCTAGAACCCCAACATGTTGGTGGTAGGATGGAGGAATACTGTTGTCATCAACGTCATTCCATACTCATTTCATGACCCTAAAAGTGAAATGTAGCATCTATTCATAATATCTTGTAGTCATAACTACTGGAGCTGAATTGAAGAGATATCCCAACTCTCTGTCCAACACCTTCAGCCCCCTGCAGTACCTTTGATGATGGAGGTATCCTTCGTTTCTGGACTTTGAGCTGCGCCCGTTGCTGCTGTGGCGTGTTGCCGCCCTGAGGGTCCAGCCCTGCGCCGGGGGCATGAGGTTTAGCACCAGCAGCCATCGCCTGGCCTGCCTGTGCCAGGGGGCCGGTGAGGTGGGGGGCGGGCGAGGTGGAAGCAGGGGGCGCTTGGTGTTGCGATGGAGGACTGGGCTGACGGGCCAGAGGCAGGGAGGGGCCCGCATGTCTCTGGACCAGATGACTCAGCACAAGAGAGGGCTCGGGCTGCAGGCCAAACTCACCTGCAGACACACAACAAACATAGGACAGGGTTTACAAACACTACACGTGCCTTTGTTCATATACTGGAAAATGCTTCTAACTGACAAACATCATCTCTTCTCTTATTGAGATGTATCATGCATGGTCCTTGCTAAATTAAGACTCAAACTAATAATGTTGAAACATAAAATGCAGCATGATGGCCAGACTCACGGCTGAACTGTGAGGACAGTGAGGTGGAGTTGGATTCTGATGCCTTGATGTCCCAGCTGGATGAGGAGGGAGGAGGTACAGGTGCTCCCAGGCCTGGCAGTCGGCCCATTGAGGGGTTGATCCCTTGGGTGCTGGAAGGAGGCGCCGCCTGGGCCGAGGGCAGCGGACCCAGGCCAGGACCCTTCAGCTGTTCCAGTATCTGAGCTCCAGCGCTGGGCGTCGGCCTCTTGGCCTGGCCCAGGTCCCCAAAACCAGCTCCCAGAACTGACGACTGGCACACATGGGAGGAGAGGGCGTAATCATCAGTCTTTGTGTGTATGGGTTCATTTCCATGTGACAGATGAAAGGAATGTGTCAAATCAAAAGAAATATTTTTATTACCAGAGCAGCATGAGCGTAGCTTGTGCTGCTGGTGGTGCTGCGGCCGGGGGGGGGCTGTTGCTGCTGTTGTTGCGGTGGCTGGTGGTGGTGGTGGTGGTGGTGGGAGTTGGTGAAGACCAGACTCTGAGAGGAAGAGGACGAAGGTGGTTCTCTTCCTCCGCCCACAGGCTTCTGCAGCAGAGAGGCGAGGTCCAGACTGTAGTACAGTACAGACAGTTAGAAAGGGCTCGCGGGAGTCAACCGTTGCCAATGTAATGGGTTATTAATAGATACAAGTACATTCTAAATGGCAATGATTTATCAATGGCAATACACCTCTATAGTTTGTCAAGTAAAGGTATTCCTTCATTGCTAACATAGCTTTAGATTAGTATAAAATAACTACTTAGCAATTCGTAGCAAATAATAGTCTGTAATTATTCTGAAGTTGCACGACAATGAAACATCAGGGCCAATTTATAATGCTATAATTGAGCTGGTTTTAGCTACCTTTGCCCAGGTGTGATGTGGTTCTCAGCAGCAGGTGCACATGAGGCGGTGAACACTTTGGTCTCCGATAGCTAAACAAACAAAAACACAGGAGACATTGTTGAAAAACAAACACCACAACATTGTTACTGTGATCTACAGACTTCTGCTGCAACAGTCTCAACTCACACTGACATCCTCACTCCAGTCCTCAGACGCCCAGTCCTCCAAGGTATGTCTCCAGGTAACTAGAGAGAAACAGATGATGAGTCACAGAATTCAAATACAGGCGGGATAAACAGGTTAGCGCCATGTGAACCTTTTTCTAAAATACATTTGAGTCTGGCTACCATGTGAGGCAACCCTGCCGCTGCACGGAGCAGAGAGGCCGAGTAGTGAGGTTTTTATTTATTTATTTGTTGAACACAAGCACTGATAAACAAAAATGACCTGCATGGAATATTTTCATTCAAATATAAAAAGAAGCAAAACAACACTAGGTAGTAATGTCATTGCAAGATCGTTGGTAGCAACTAGACTACCGTGGCAAGCCTAAATGACAGCTGGAGAGCATATCAGTTCTAAAAAGCACACCTGTGCCATCTGTGCTGTTGGCGCCCGCTGTGTCCCACATCTCACCCTGTGCACCCCCTGATCCGGACTCTGAGGTGTAGTCCGCTGGGTTGAAGGTCCTGGGGAAGAGGGAAGGAGCGGTATATTTAGTTACACAGAAATAAACTGAAGAGGAAGGAAGAGGTGGACTGATTCAGTTATGTTTCTTATAAACACTTTCTGAAGGAGCTATCGGTTCCTGGTTGTTGGGTGTTGTGGAAAGGGAGAGGGGAGATGCGTTTATCATTATGTTTTTCAGATGTTAATGAGACTTAAGACTCACAATCATTAAGGTTCAAACTCAAGAATACGTTACATTTACTGGCCTGAAAAACACTAGTAATAAAAGTACACCTAAAAGTATGTTAGAAAGGTTGCATGATTTGTAAAAAGAAAACAGATTGCAAATTTGTTTCACTGCTTTGTAATTGCAATATGATTCATGATATCAGAGGGAATGACCAATTTTGAAACATACTCACATAATCATTAAACATTAGGGGTGTAACGGTTCACAAACATTTCTGTTCGGTACGTACCTCGGTTTTTAGGTCACGGTTCGGTTCGGCAGAAAAAATTATCATTTTATATA
Source organism: Notothenia coriiceps (assembly GCF_000735185.1). Taxonomy (NCBI): domain Eukaryota; kingdom Metazoa; phylum Chordata; class Actinopteri; order Perciformes; family Nototheniidae; genus Notothenia; species Notothenia coriiceps. The sequence continues at coordinate 83,120 of NW_011335893.1, read as the reverse complement.
TATTTTTTTAATTATTATTAAACTGTGAATAATGTATTCACTCAAATAAATACAAAATATAATAAAATAAACATTAAGGTGCAGCATTTCGATGAACTGAAATAATCTGTATTTGAACTGTACTGTACTAGTACCTAAACAGCCAGTTTGACATTATGACTTGCTTGCTTGTCATTTCATGTTTTTTTAAAGAATAATGAACTTGTCCACATTGCTTGCCCAAAGGGCAGATCTGCTGGCACTAACAATGTCTCCTGCTGTGGAGAACACCCTCTCTAGGGACAGAGGTAGCCGATACAGCCAGGTAGCGCTTTGCTAACATGGCAACATAAGGATATTTGGCGTTTGTAATAGCTTTGGCTCGGTCTGAACTTTTTGCGAGTGGTGGAGGCTTAAATGCTAGCGGGAGTTGGGTTTACTCTTTAGTCTTTTTTCTTTTGGTACCGGTGATATTCACGTTCGGGTGAATGATGCCTTTTCAAATGAGTGTGCAAGTTTGATGTATTGCCAGCCGCGTAACCAATTTTAGTTTAACAATGCCGACAAACAGCTTTGGTTCGGTCCACCTGTCTTTGTCCGTCATCCTTGTACGTAACTGCGAAACCAAAATGTTCCCAAACCGGAGACTTCAAT
>NW_011335893.1:0-82478 GCF_000735185.1 Notothenia coriiceps | reverse complement strand
GTCAAATGTAATTAAAGTCAGATCCACTCGTGTCTTAGACGGGGCAGTGATATCATAAACCTGTTAATGTACGCATTCAAACACTTTTTCTTTTACCAGCTGTATTCACCTTGCAGGTGCAACTATGTGGCTTTTATCCTGGATAAAGTGTTTAAGTCATGGATGTTTAAAGTTTAACTTCTTCATATTTGTCTAATATTATAGTTGACTTTTCATTCAGGAAGTATGACGCTGCGCTGTCAGTACGCTTCTCCATGTTTGTGATTGGTCGAATGCTCCAGGTAACACCCCTTTCATGTGAACGCGCACCTAACTAGATAGGGTACGGCTGGCTTGAGTTAACGAGTTGATAACCAGCGTCGTAGGACCACTTAGCGAGAGCGCATTTGTTTTGGATTAGGTAAACCGGGTAACTCAAACATATCCCGGTTATGTTGAACCGGCTTCGTCGGCCTCTGCCCTCTGTCCCTCGGTAATGTTATGTTTTTGTCCAAATGTTTGTCATGCTTCAAGTACTAGAATGGAATTCAGTTGTTTGTCAGTGTTAAGCATAGTTGTTCAAAAATTGGGAGAACTGCCATTACTGTTGAAAATGTAAAACAACTTTTTATCATTTATAAAACTATATGATAATTATATTGTAAATATTCTTTGAAATATTTTTCTGTTAAACTGTCATTTCGCTCATATACTAACTCTGTGCCATCTCCATCCTCTTCCTGTGGTCTCAACAGTTCGACTTCTCTCTGGAGAGGCGAAGTGTCCGCTGGGGGGTTGAACTTGCAGAGGCCAGAGCAGCAGAAGCCAGAGCAGCAGAGGACGCAGCCAAGCAGGAGGCGGAGCGCAAGGAGTGTGCAGCGCAGGAAATGGATGGCGGTGGAGGGAAGAAACGGCGGTCCGCTGCAGAGGACCTGGACCTTTTACCACCAGCACTGAACCCTGTCCTTGCAGGATTCAGCCACAACGCCATCCTTACCCCAATGCCTGCCTCGAGCCTTGGCCCCAGGAAAATCCAGCCTAGCATTCCTCAGCTTCACAGACTCAACCTCGCTGACTTTGAGCGGGAGGAGGACCCATTTGACAAGGTGGAGCTCAAAACTTTGGACGATAGGGAGGAGCTCAGGACCATCCTCCAGAGCCAGCCTCAACCTCAACCTCCTTTCTCTGTTTCCCCACCAGAGGTATCCCAGACAGGGTCACGTGGAAACAGCCCGCCTCCCCCGAGCACCAACACCAGCATCACATCCAAACCCGGCTTCACCCATAAACCCAATGGGTTAGTTCCCTTGCTGGACATGGACAGAGTTGGGCACCCTGGGAGATCGAGTTTTGACACAGACGATCGGCCTTGTAACATCCGCTCTCTCACCTTCCCCAAGCTCTCTGACTCTGGTGACCCAGAGCCAGTGAGGTACCCCCCCCACACTGCACCCACCCCTGCTCCCCGACAGAACCTACCCAACGGCAGCCCAACCACCGTACCCAAGACCGAAGTTATCGTTGCCCCTGAGCCAACCAGCCACACCAAGAGTGGCGCACCAAAACCGGTGAGCATTAGATATAACACTGCATAGAGGACTAGTATTGTGGGATACAGATACAGCCGTAGATTATGTCTACACAGTTATAGCAAAATTATATTTTTATCAATATTAAGGTCATGGTTATTTATTACGAATAGTCCTTGATTTTAGCGAGAAACTTTTTTTTTTGGCTTTCACTGTTTTCAAAAAAAACAAAACGGTTTCACTTGTGCTGCTGCAATGTTGCTGATGTACAAATTAGGGCTGCATGATTTAGCAAAAAACATACATTGCGATATTTTTTTTTTCTTCTGCGATATGAAGAAAAACATCAACTCTGCCTTTTTAAGTTGAATGCCTCAATCGGGCACACTTTTGGAAGAAAATGAAGCGGCTAGATAAAATAATTTGTGTATGAAAGTTGTAAAGATATGAATGGTGAGGACATGGCAAAAAATATGGCACTTAGTGCTCCTAACATTCAATCCATCGCGTGACCCAGGTTTCATAGTGTAGATTAACCAGTGATGGTTAATAAGGAATATCAGGAACATCATTGACCTTCATTCATGTTTTTACTCCAGGTCCACCCAGGGTCAGGAAGTGCTGGCCTGCCGTGCGGCGGGGCCCTGCTCAGCATGACCCCCAGCGAGCGGCAGTGTGTGGAAACACTCGTGGGCATGGGCTACTCGTATGAGGGCGTCTTACGGGCCATGCAGAGACAAGGGCAGAACGTGGAGCAGGTGCGGCCTCATCCCGCCCCATGGCGCAGCAATCTGGATTCCTAGCATATTCACTGTTCGATATGTGTATTGTTTGTGTGCTTGTGCAATTATGTTCGATGAAGCATCAGTGCAGAACATCTGTAAAAATATCCTTCACATTTAAATAAAGTTGTTTCATCACAGGTTCTATGGAGTACGTATGTCAGATTGAATTGTATCAGACTGGTTTTAAATGAAGGCATCACAATAAGATATTATAAGATGCAGAGCACAAACACTATAAAGACAACAATAGATAAACCATACCAGACATTGCTATTACTTAATTTAAATTATTTATTTTCTCAAAATAAAACCTTTTGTTGTAACGTGTAATTCAAGCCTCATACAGCGTGCTTATCAAAGCAGATAAATAACGAACATCTATTTATTGTTTGTCTAAGGTACTGGATTACATGTTTGTCCATGGGCGTCTGTGTGAACGGGGCTTCGATTCAAGTGCAGTGGAGGAATGTTTAGAGATGTACCAATGCTCGGAGGAAAAGGTTTGTGCAATCTGTTCTTTAGAAACCTTCATTGGGGTTTTAAGTTGAATAGTTTCAAAAATGTGTAGTCTTTAAGATACAAGCAATACCTCTACAGTACATTGTTTCAGGAAGTAGATCATGTCTATAGATTACATTATATAATCTATCATAGTATTATTGCATTTTTTCATCCTTCCCAGGCCTTGCAGTTCCTTGAGCTTATGTCGAGATTTGGCGAAATGGGATTTCAGCGCGATGCCATCAAAGAGGTGCTGCTGGCTCACAACAATGACCAGGACAAGGCTCTAGAGGACCTGATGGCTCGGGCTGCAGCTAGCTGAGCCAAGCTAACAGCCAACCAAAGCCCAGACAAGGGCCTTGCCTCCCCCGCTACTGCCCAACACAGCCCTTTCCCTTCTGCCGCCCCATCACACCATGCCCTGCCCTTTGCCTTGGCTGTGGAAGGGACAGCTGGGAGACAGTTGTATTTCTCTCTATGCTGTGTCTCAGCACTTCTTAAAGACTGTGTGCCTAGAGTGGAGGGGGGGTCAAACAATACTTTAACGGTGGTGTTAATTTTCTAAGAAGTCATTCGCGTTAGGTTCCAGGATTTTGTGCTGTGAGGGATATTCAAGAATGGGAGGAATGACTGAGCTCTAAAGGAGAAACTGGAAGAATTGGGCTGCAGTCTTTCTATTCCTGTTCCGATTTGCTTCAACTTGGAAGTCTGCAGGCAAAGGACCGAAAGGGGACCTGGTGTGAGACTGAGCACATTACAGACCAGTTTATACACTTAGAACTCCCAATCAACTAAGCTGCCATCTTCCACTACTCTGTGCAGACCTATTATATGGAGGCGGTGGTTTGGGGGGGCTTGAGGAAGCTTTCTTTAACTGGACATGCATTTAAAGTAAAAAAAAAAAAGTAAAAAAAAAGCCTAATCGCCAGGCAGATAACTGACTCTCAAAAAGTGCCCTCTCTGCTCTGGTGCCCTAGTTCTGTTCTACTCTTTCATGCATTCATGTCTGTTTTTCTGTTCATTTGGGTACTTTTTTTCATGTCTTTGATTTCTGTTTTGGGAACTGCATATTAGACGTTTACGTCACTATAACTCGGAACGTAAGAGATACTTCTACCCCAGTTCGCTCTTTGACCTGCACTGGAATAGGGCCTGTTAGAGGGTGAGGAGAAATTGGGAACGTTCCTGTGTAATAAGAAATATCCCATAATCCACTGGCACTGATGTGTCACATACTGCACAGGCACACGTGTTTCATAATTATCGACTTATTTATATAGTTCACTGATACTTTCATTTACAATTAAAGAGTTTGCTATGATAATGTAAGATATGTTAACTCGCTTTTAACTGTCATCGACTTCTGTTCTCAGACTGGAAAGGAGTGAGTGGTTTAAAATAGAAACAAAATGTGAGAGAGGGTTGTTTTTGCAACCACATCACAGTGCAATAGACATTTCTTATTGAGTGACTGTTGACTGGAGCTTTTAGCCTCAAGTAATTTTTCGGGGATGAGGAATGGTCTACAAGCCTTGCTGGAAATGTGGATCTTACTAGAAAAGGTTTGATTTCGGTCTCCCATCATATATTCATTTGCCACAAAATCTAATCATACATGGTTTGTTGACACATCCAATTTCTTTTTTCTCATGTGTAATATGATAGGATTGTTTATGTTGATTTTAGGTGTGTTGCCATCACCACAGTCTTAAATGGAAAATTCCTCATGTTAATTGGGTGTAATTGTTTAAAAGAAGGCCAGGATCCTTTAATTTTTATAGTATGTGTCTAAGTTCCATGATAAGTAAAAAGCGTGTGTGCTCTGTTGCACCAAAGGCAGAAATGGGAGACGTTTCCGTAATAAGGAGCTCTGTTGTCCTGATGGGGATTGTTAGAGGCGTGGTGACAGATTAAGGGTTTAACCAAAAGCAAACTTTGCTTTGGGTGGGTCCAGTACTTTGTCTTAAGTTTATCAATTGAAAAACAAATTGTATTAACCACCAAATTATTTTAGAAAAACCCCTAGTTTGACAAATCTAAATATAGTGCAGTTTTCCCCCAATACAGACTCAATCATTCTCCACTTAATGTACCATTCAAATCAAATGTGTTAGCACGTGCTTTCAGGAAATGAATCTTTGTGAGAATATCTAGAGAGAAAAAATAGAAATATCTCAGTGCTTAAGGGATACACATCATCATTAATATTTCCTTCGATCCATTTTCCAATAGAACAATAGAGGGAGCAGGCAAACAACATCACAAGGTAATGTGTCACGTTGGACCTAGTATCATTAATTAAGCCTGCTGCTTTGTTTGGATACGTGGTTGACGTGATCAATTTCTTTCTTCCTTAATTTACTGTGATAAATATAAAGGTTCACTCACTTTACAGACAAACACACAAGTGGTATTATTGTCGCCTTGCATAACTAAAGCGTGATTTCCTTAATCTTACATAAAGCAAGTTTATGTCCACTTGCCTCTCCTCTGACAGCCACAAAGGTTGGAGTGAATGCAGTATAGCAGGTTATGGGCCTCCTCCAGAAACGCGTCCTCCCGCTTCTGTTACGATGTCCTAGTGATGAAAAGCAACTGGGGCCTCGTGTTCAAGGGTTTATATATCCAATCCTCCTCTAAGCTACAGCATAACTGAACATGGAATGCTAACAAATCTAATGGACATTGAAATATCATAATGGTAAAATAAGAGGTGGCTGAGTTGAGTGTTATTTCTCAAGTTCCTGAAATGTGATTTTCGAAATGTTCAATTTCCTCTTGGATGATTTGGAAACTCCTCACGATTAAATGTGCACATCTTTCCGGTGGTGAGACTGTTGATCGTTGCTGTTGTTTATTTTTTAGCTTAATTTGAATTTGCTTACGTCATGTATGACCACCAGTTTCATGACCACACATTTGAGAGGTGTTGGCATGAAGCTGGGGGAAAAGTATTATCTTTTTTCTCTCTTTTCAGTTTACATCAACAATGCAGGTCTCTCCAGTTGTTGTCCGTGGCAACTAGAAACATGTAGCTGTGTGGCTTAGTCAGCAGAAAACAAGTCATTATGTTTTAGAATAGAGGCCATATTTGGTCTGCCGGAGCTCACCATGGTTAAAAAAAACGGAAGATTACAAAGTAACAAACTATAGCGTCTGGTAAATAGAAATGTAAAGTTAGTGTGATTTTTGATTTCCATTTTAACTTTGTTTTTGTGCTCATGCAAATAAAGGGCACCTTCACAAAAATCTGGTAACGGTAATAAGTAATTGTATTAAGATTGATTTGCTTTAAACTGATACTGGTGGGCTGGCTTATATTAGTGCTCAAGTTCACAACAACAATTGTATTGTGGGAACCATGGAATTTGTCACAAAACACACCCCAAATACATTGATTTTCATTTTAACCTGACAGCTATATAATACAATAGCACAAACGTGATAGCTCAAGATTTCATTGCATTTATATATGACCTAATATTGAATAAGAAAATGTAAAAGCTTACTGTTATTAAATACACATTTGTTCATATAACACTTGTTTAATAATATAGGCATAGGTTAAATTGTCTAAATGTACTATTTGTTTCACTGTAACAAAAATAATGTGCCCTTTTAGATTGCAGGGAAAGCCATTTATTGAAAACCCCATAGACCTGAGAAAACCTAATCATGTGATCAATGAGGTCACGCAGTTGGCGTGAACGAGCACGCATGACGCTTGCTTTTACGTACGACCTTGTTTTTGTTGATGTTTAATTTGAGTGCGGCTGCGCGCTGCTCAATGCTTTCGCCGTTGCTGACGCGACTTGGCAGTAAAAAAGGAAAGTGTGGACCCTCTGGCAGAAGCTAGCGACGTTATCTTAACTGGGAATAGAATACAGCCGGAGTGTAGTTGTAATTGTGATTTTAGGAGGCAAGCTATTGATAGTAAGACAGCGGCGATCTCAACCTGCGGCTCACCAACCTCCCGTATGTGATCGCCCTTGCTCGTCGTCGGACGCTGCCAGCGAGGGCCAAGAAACGAAACAGCATATCGCCATTATATGATCCAGTGTCCAGCGTCGCTTTTACCCTCCATGTGGGTGAGGGAGCTGTGTGTATCAGATTATGGCGAGAAAAACAGTTAGCAGGAAAAGGAAGGCAGGAGAGCCCAAGGACCAACAACAGGTAGGCGGAAACCGGTGCAGATCCAGATTAGCTATCTAACGCTTGTCAGTTATGCTAGCATGCTAACTAGCAATGGGCTAGCCAGGTTTAGCTCATATAAGCCATGTCGTAGCACATTGCTGACATTTTTAACGCAGTAACTGCTAAATTTGATTTGAATATAGGAACAAACCATTCACCAAACCAACATATTGGTCTTGTTTAAACAATAATACAATGCATTTCTGTTTGGACGTGGCTAATGTTTGCATGGTGTTATCCAACGGCAGTCTGTTATCAGCGTTAGCTAAAGGACTAACTACCTCACCTTATTATGGCTATTATTTATTTATAATCACGCTTAAATAACACTTTTCTGGGTGAATAACATTAACAGTTAGTTGTTTTGTTGGAGTAATCCTATGTCACTTTCTAGTCACCACGCAAAAAAAGCATACATCGTCACTGAAGCCGTATTTATCTAGTATTCAATTATTATGCATAGCTTTAGCTATTAAGCTACTGTTTACGATAGCGGAAACGTTTACTAACAGTTAGCTTTCATTGCTAACTTACATAAAACCAACTGTAGATCAGATTGTCCCAAACAGCCGGATAGAATAGACCTGTGCTGAATTGAAAGACAACATTCATCACCAGCATAATAATCTTCCCTATACAATAAATCCTGAGCCCAGTTGTTGACATCTAAAAAAATACAAGTTAATCCCCCTTTTCAAGCCGAAATGATCCTTTTTAGTGTGTCAACATTACCTAATTTGTATGTATAGTAAATAATTAATTTTTGATACAACCGCCACTTAGTCACTTTAAGGTGCGATTTCCCCCTTTTTGTGTGTATGAATTGTATGTTGTACTATAAAATAAAGATAGATACTTTATTGATCCCAAATTGGAAAATTCTTGTTACAGGAGCAGCAGTGTGTTCAGGCATTACAGTATTTAAAAGATGGAATAAAGGATAGACATAATAAAATTAAAATAAATAAATAGCCAATATAAACATAGCTTCAGTAAAAAAAAAAAATAATAATCACAAATAATACACAATGTAAAAATATTCCAGATGAATAAAAATGATCTATAAAAGACCAAAAAAAACAGCAGCCACAGAAATATAGATTTATACTCCAGAACAGAGAAATAATATACATAGGATAGTATATACATTGCAGATGTACACAGTGGCTGTTTTGCAAACTGTTCATGGTTATGGAGAGGGAGAAAACTAAAACCATGAGGCAGTGAGTCCTCATGCATGGTGAGTGTTATTTTGCCGAAGACACAATTCCCTTATATGTAAATGTAATGGACCATAAAGTATTCTGAATATGAATATGCTATGACTTTGAAACAGGTTGGCAGTATTACATACATTAACGATACTAAAGAATCTCCCTCTCACATCAGACACAACTACTAAATACCACAAGGGAAAAGACAATGGCAGATAGCACCACCAATTCATTTTAGATCCAGGGAATAAAATGACTTCTTGTGTTGTTTTCCTCCTGCCCAGGAATGTTCAACAACTTATAATGGGTATTAATATTTAGGCCATCGTGTGCTGTGAATAACTTTAAATGCACAGGGCCGTTTTGATTTTTTTTATACATTTTCATAACAGACTTAGCAACCAGCCAATTTGAGTGGATGGTCAGACTGACTGTTGTACCTGAGGTGATCCTGCTATATACTTTTTGCTGGTGTGTGTGAAATATATTTTTGTTGTATTCCTGGCCAGAGATAATGGGGTCAGTAGGTCTTATGAGGTCAACTGACCGACAACAGGTGCTGTCTGCGCCTGTATGACAGACAACCAATAATGTTGGCCAACCTGAGTAAGATAATATTCAGCACGTTAGTTGCAACGCCTGCATTGACCCTTCCTGATCAAATGTCACTGACTGTGTATATGTACGTTTCTGTTATTATCCTGCCATGATCCACTACGGATCTTAAACCTGTAGCAGTGAGGAATATATATGTGTTGACAGTCCTCTGGGGGATGGGCATGGCTCAGTACAGAAAGCTTGTGGCAATGAAACAGGGATTAACAAAGACAACAAATATACTTAGCTATTAAATTCAATTAAATTATTCTAAGACTGGTTTTATTATTTAACTTAAAGATAGGATAACTCTTTCAAAGTTGTTATTAAAACATCATTATTGATAGCCTGAGAGCATGTTGGACTTTACAGAAGGCCAAATGAACCTTTCTCACCCTCTTTCCTTAGCTGGGCTGGTGTCAAGCACCAAACAAGCGGAGTCGTGTATCTTGTTCATCACGTCATGCCCAGCAGTGGTGGTGCAACCGGCGCTCGGTGGTGTGCGCCCTGCGGGGGCGGGAGTTCAGACCTCAGCAGCAGCATGAGGTGCGGCTCCAGCGGAGCCTCCGGGGCTTTGCAGCCGGCAGGCTCCCCGGCATCCTGAAGGAGAGGGAGTTCTCCCTGGGGAGACTCAACAAGGTGTTCGCGTCGCAGTGGCTCAACCACAGGCAGGTGGTCTGTGGGACCAAGTGCAACACGGTGAGATGTTATTTTGTGACTAACTTGGATTTAATGATTAGGTATACCCATATATTTCAAACATTTGATATTAATGAGAGAACTTAATTGGTAATCAGTAAGGTTAAATGCGCTCAAATGATTCGATTACAGAGAAGGGCATTTCTCTGGTGATTGAAACCGATAGAAGAACCATACCCGAGTTGTGTCTTTTTTTTTTGGGGGGGGGGGGGGGCCCAATTTTCTAATCGCTGTGCATGCAGTATGCCGTCGGACCTGGAAGACCATAAACGTTTTTGAAAACTCCAGTCACGTAGTGATCATCTTCTCAATAAAACATCTTTGCTGATATTTTTTCGAGTCTTCTGGCCAATCAGAATCAAGATTGTTGCCGGAAGTCCCCACGGAGAATAACTTTGTGGTATAACTATTCTTTATACATCCATGGGTACAACTTCAGATACAAATAATGAAATATGACCCCCGGTTTGATGATTGACAGGTCACAGAACAATGGGGGCTATCTACCCTTATCCACAATTTAAAGTAATTCACACAGACTATCTCCTCTTTGCTCTTCTCTCTGTGAGGAGCAGCAAGCTGTCAGAACTAAGTGAAAAACAAACAATGGCATAAAATATTATTAATATGTCGGGTAGTAATAGATTTATTTATTTTCTTCTCAGAGTGTACCAGAATGCATAGTTTATGTTAGTATTTCTAAAAATCTCTAATGGGGGAGAATCCCCCCAGGCCCCCTGCTGGGGTTGGGTTTTCAGCATGTGTGCCTTTTATACAGTTCAGCTTTGATTCCATCATCTCATAAACCTTTTTTAAAAGCATACTCTAGTTCTGTGAAGGGATATATGCACTGTACTTCACTTTAATTAATATTGTGTGCTGAAAAGCGTATGTTACAGCACGAGTGGGTCCCGAGGCCTGACCAGTTGAGAACCACTGGTCTAAACGTTACTGTCAGTGTACAATTATTTACAGCCGATTTGGCTCTAAACCTTTCAAATTGCTTTATTTTTTGATTCAGTAATCTGTCATAAAAGTCAGCAGTGTTTCCCTCTGCAGTGATATAAAGCTCCAGTGCGCCTCCAAATGAATAATATTGAGTTGTTAAATTAAACATAATAGAATTTCCTGATGCAGATAAATGTTTCCACTTTGGTAACTTCAAAATTCAGTCCTTGGTTATTGCTAATCATGTTGCCTTGGTTTCCAGGAAATAACCAGGTTTAACATTCTATCATTTAGTATCAGCATGTATTTTCTAAAAACTAATAACATTATTATTATATCCATGATTTTTTCTCTTAAGTGTTTTCTTTCAATAATGGACACTTATACCTGGCTCAGGTTGTTTTCTTTATGAACTCCTGAATCTATTATTCTAACCAGACGTCTTTCCTTCTTTTAACTGCAGCTTTTCGTTGCGGATGTCCTGACGGGGCAGATAACGCGCATTCCCATGCTAAAGGACAGGGAGTGTACTAGTGGAGGCTCTGGGGTTGTGGGCGCAGTGGTGGGGCGGCAATACCACCCATCAGGGGGCTCTCGTGCCCGGCTGGACCAGCAGGGCTGTGGGATCCACGCCATCGAACTGAACCCTTCCAAAACACTTCTGGCCACCGGGGGAGACAACCCCAACAGCCTGGCCATCTACCAGCTGCCCACACTGGACCCTGTGTGCGTGGGGGATGTAAGTGGTTTGGATCTGATTTGAATTTACTGTCATCCTGTTACAGCTTAAAGGTGCTGATCCTCTCTCGGGCAGTTCTAATTCACTTAGTTTAGATTATTTCAAACCGTGTTGAACTATCTGTGCTCCAGCCACACAGTTTAGGTGCTCCTATAGGAGGGAATGTTGATTACCGTAATTTTCGGACTATAAGCCGCACCTGAATATAAGCCGCAGCAGCGGCATACCACTCTCGGTTCCACTTTTACTTTTGCGCGCTACCTGTCTCACTCTTTTCCGGCCTCCAGCTTTTCCTGCTGGAACCCGCCGCTTAAAGGTGGGGGTCCGCGGACCGGCCATAGAGCCCATAGAGTTAAAGGTGTTGGCCGTTAGCTGTAAAAATCCATAGATTAGCCGCACCGTTATATAAACCGCAGCGTCGAAAAATAGGGAAAAAGGCGTCGCTTATAGTCCGAAAATTACGGTACTCTGTCATATCTTTAGTGAGTTTAGATACCTATCCTGGTGTTCAACCGCATCAGCAGGGGGGCTCTTGTAGGGTTGCGCATAGAAACAGAAATGTTTACACATCATAAGCAGGCAAAACTGTAAAAGTTTAATTGACATTTTAATTAAATCATTACAATAAAACTTAATTGAACAGCAAAATCAAAAATATTTCCTATGAGTCCCTCCAAAATAAAAGAAAGAAAATAATTAGCCTCCCACTCCTACATATGCTGTTCATGGACTTCCTCCGTGTCACATTTTATCTGCATCCCCCCCAAAACTTCACCATTAAATGTATTGCTTGTTTAGAGATTGTGGTTTCAAAAAAGTATATACTGATACTAGAAAGATATTGCGGTAAAAATAGCCAGAACAAATCCATTTGAACAACATTTTTCTAGATACGGTTACAAAAAATGATTGATTGATTCTTTGAACCATCAACCAGAGAGCAGTACAAATGTTACAATGAAATCTACTTTGTTAATATTTCCCAGTCACCATTTAGCATTAGCACATTTTTACCAAAATCACCAAATGTTGTGTGGATTTGCTTTAACAAAGTAGCCATCTGTTTTTTCAGGATGGTCACAATGACTGGATCTTCTCCATAGCGTGGATCAGTGACAACATGGCAGTTTCTGGTGAGTTGTCTACACGAGTTGGCCCGTATGAATGAATACTGCTGTGTAAGCATTGCCCAGTGAGCATTACAGGCCTGCGCAACTCGCTGCCCTTTACACACCCTAATGACAATCCAGTTTATTGGTCACTATTGTATTCTGTTAGTATAAACCCTTTTTAGATGGTAATCACAATATCATTTTGTGTTCATTCCCAGGGTCCCGAGATGGCTCCATGGGCCTTTGGGAGGTGACAGAGGAAGTAATGAGTCAGGCTGAGCGCAGTCAGAATGAGGAGGCAGTCCCTTCGTACGCCCACATCTCCCATCGGGCCCTCAAGGACATCCCCAAGGAGTACACCAACCCATACAACTGTAAAGTCCGCGCTCTGGCCTTCAACAACAACCATAAGGTAGAGTTCCCCCTGAAGGAAATCACATTTGGTGTCAGTGAAATATTTCTAACAATGATTAATATATTCAGTTCCAGTTTTTAGGAAACACAAGATATGAGAAATAGATCATTTGAGCCTTGAAGCTTTATATAATTTAACACAAATAATGAATGTTCAAAATCAATTAGCTGTTGAGATTGGGTTACAAGAATGTGTTTGGACTTTGTTTAAAGTTGAAACACATCCTGCTTACCTCCACTAAATCAAAATCTGGCTAAACAGATTGTGTGGCAAACTGTAATACAGTTGTGATCCATTTAAGTCATGTGTGACAACTTGTCACTGACCTAGCGACAAATTGGAGATTTGTGGTTGCCCATATTTAATGCTGTGAAGCCGGCAGAGGATTGAAATATGATACAGGAGTGGAGGATTTGATGCATTTCTTTGAAAGTGGGTTACCAGAGAAGTCAAGCCTACAGGTGAAATGTGGGCTCCGCCTCTACACTCATTAGTTTCAGTTATTCACTTCTGTCTTCCCATTTGTTTTTTGACCATTTTCAGGAACTGGGTGCTGTGTCTTTGGATGGTTACTTCCATCTCTGGAAAGCAGAGTACAACTTGTGCAAGGTAAATTAAAAATACATTGTTTGACTATTAATAATGCCGTCTGTGTCACCAGACTGGAAAGTATAAGCGTCCCATTGGCCGTGTATTTCACGCTGCATTCTCTCTCTCTTCAACTATCTACATGTTATCTACCCTTTTTGCAAAGGGTGCTGTCGCTTCATCCTAAACTCAGTGCAGCCAGATGACTATCAGAGCAGATCATTTTTTCCACTGTCAAAGGAGATTAGATTAGATACACTTTATAAGAAGGATGATAATGGGCCATCGCTAAGGACTAATAATTATGTGATGCATTTCCTCTAGAAACTAAATTCTAGTGATTCATTTAGCTAGTGGAGAACACTTGCAGCTTCCTGCTGTTATATTGTTTTTGTTTAATGCCAGTGGAATTTAAATATGAGATCAGCTACCAACCAAAATATGACATATTCCTCTAACATTTTTAGATTTTCTTACATTTACACAGGCAGCTAGGCAGGTTATTACACGGTTAGCTCCCCTGCTTGCCTGTGTCATTTCTAGCAACATCATACACAGATAGTAGCTCACCTGTTAAGCTATAAGAGGTCAGAAACAAACAAAATCAAAGTACAAATATTTAAATTGAGCGGTGTGGCACATCAAGTTGGGTGACATTGCTCTCTCCATACAACACATAATGTTATTAAATGCTGATCAAGTGACGGCAGCTTCACGCTACTGTGTTCAAACTGTATCAAGAAAAAATGACTGTTCTTGAAATCATCCTTACTTGGTTTCCATTTAACATTCATTCCTCTAGATCCTGTCCACCAAGCTGCCTCACTGCAAAGAGAATGTGTGTCTGGCATACGGACAGGAGTGGTCGGTGTACGCTGTGGGTTCTCAGGCCCATGTTTCCTTCCTGGATCCACGGCAGCCTACACACAGCATCAAATCTGTCAATTCCCGAGAGCGAGGAAGCGGTAAGTGACGCCTACAACTCTAAAAAATAAACTATTGGCACAATTAGAGAGCAGCTGACCTCCCTAACTGCTTCTGGAAGATGTGTACAAAGGAAATACCGCTGTTTACTTTCCTTTTCAACATATTCACACTTTTTAATGATACATTAAGTTGTAAGAGATATATCCTCGGTCTTCTTTCAATGGCAACCGGTGTTCTTCTTACTCTTTGAACCTCTTTACATTGAAACGTCTGTCTGTGTTTGCAGGGATCCGTTCAGTGAGTTTCTACGAGCACATTGTGACAGTGGGCACCGGCCAAGGTTCCCTACTCTTCTACGACATCCGGGCCCAGAGATTCCTGGAGAACGCTTTGAATCCAGCCGGAGGGTACCGGAAGTGCCCTGGAGATGGTATCCTCAAACTCTCCACAGGGAAAGGCTGGCTGGTAAACATATTTGTCTTTAATAAGCTATTCATATTTGAAAAACAATTATAACCATCTTCATAACTCTTCCTTCCTTCATCCCTCACCTATATCCTCCCTTTCTTGTCTCCAACTCTCAGAATCACGATGAGACGTGGAGGAGTTACTTCTCGGACATTCATTCCTTCCCCAACGCGGTGTACACGCACTGCTACGACGACTCCGGCACCAAGCTGTTTGTAGCTGGTGGACCTCTCTGTTCGGGTCTGCATGGGAACTACGCAGGCCTGTGGAGCTAGCCTCTGTGTCCTCCATCGCCCTATCACTACATCCTCAGCCATCCCCTCCCTCTTCCAGTCTGTTGACATCACAGTCTTTGGAATCCCCCTTGCTCACCTCTGTTTTGCTCTCACGTGGACTCAGGAGCATGATCTTGCACCCCACAGTATCACGGCTTTGAATATCGTTATTGTGTATGTTAAAGTTTGTGTCCACTCTCCCTTTCTCCTCCAATTATTCCTTTGCTCCTTTCACCTCAGCTACTCAGTTGTTGTTTTGTTTTTTTAATGAAAATGTAAAAACAATTAACTGCGGATTCTGCCACAGAAGAGCTCGCAGGAGA
The DNA here is from genome assembly GCF_000735185.1 of Notothenia coriiceps. NCBI lineage: Eukaryota > Metazoa > Chordata > Actinopteri > Perciformes > Nototheniidae > Notothenia > Notothenia coriiceps. The sequence continues at coordinate 67,185 of NW_011335893.1, read as the reverse complement.
AGCATTAAGAGTAAAGTAATACAGGTTCTCATCATTTAAAACATCCAACCCGCAGGGATAATGATATGGTCCGGTTTGCTTTTGTATTTAAGGATAGTGTTAACCGCTGCTTCCTCTCTGATAAAACACAGTGTCTTCGTGAAATACCTGTGGATGATTTTTGGAAATAGTTCCTTTCCTTTCTCTCACTGAAATGGACGGCAATAAAAGAGAGGGCGAGGTGAAGGAGGACTGAAGAGCGAGCTCATTTTGCAAGACTGAACCAGAGTGCAGTTTGATATTTGATATGAATATTAACTGGAACAGCCTGTCCTGTCCCGCAACAATCACAAACAACTTCTCCTTTCTCCTGATTGAGAAGTAAAAAAATGAAGCCAATCAGAATGAGACTTTGTGTTCATGTGTTCTCAATAAGATGATGTAAAGGAGAAACATTAAGATTGCTCAATGCAATCTTCTGCTATGAAATAATCCCATCAAAAGCATATTTTATTTTCTGACCGTGTGTGATTTGAAAGGCATTCCCCTGCTGATATTCTAATTTGCTTTATTTTTTTATTTATTTTCCCCTTTCTCTGCCACCTTTACTCAGTTGGTCATGGGTGTTGATATCTCCTTCTTTTGAAGGATATATTTTCTCTCTTTGCTTATGTTGCTTTTCTTTTAGACCAGAGAATTTATACAAAGTTGAAATTTAGGAACAAGTTAAGAATCATCAAATATGATTGATAGCTAGAGGAGCCCCCCTCATGATTCTGGGACTGCTCCACAGGAACTTGAGAGAAAATCTGTAGTAGCTCACTGGTCTTCTTAACCACCCATCAGGAAGGTTGCAAGGAGAACTAATGAAACCGTTTCGACTCTACACTGGAGTTAGTTGCTGCAGGCACATCATTTTAATGTTACAGTTGTACAACTTAACTTTTTCCTCTTTTTTTGTATCAAGGAGTGAGCTGTTCTGCTCTTTTCCTTGTTTGTTAGAGAGTAGGCTCGAGTTACGTTTGGGCCTTCCTCAGGTCTTTCTGTGAAAGACTGACACAGGCGATCATAATTTCCTTTTCTACATGGAACTTTTCTCCAGTTTTCATGATAATGACATATTGAAAAGAGAAACCCCAACTATGACCACAAATTGAACAAAAAAACCAACACTTTTAAAATGCATTTTATATATAAATGTGTGTATGTGAAAATACATAGGGACAATTGCATACATTTTTATGTATATGTCTGAGGAAGTGTGTGGATTATGTCTACTTGGTGATGCCCTGTTTTTTTAATACATGCCTCATGAATGTTTTTACAAATGACTAAATCTGAGGATATTGTAAGATAAACATCTGGAAAAAAACAAGCTATAAAATCTTTAAAAAGAGTAAATAATAAAAATAAAATGTATATTGATGTAATGTTTATTTTTTATGTTTGACGTTATTTATTCAATGGAGAGATTTCCTCGAATTGAACGGATCACTGCTGATTTAGATTCAATGGAAGTTTTCAAAGGTCTCTTTGGTAGGCCAGTCTGCATTGTGATCGAATATTCGATTAATTGTCTAGCGGTGTGCGTATATTTAGACATACATATACAAACCGTATGTCTAGTTCGAACGAGGTGTGTCTTTCCAGTGGTAGAATATAACTAAGTACATTTACTCAAGTACTGTACTTATAAAATACATTGTGGTACATGTACTTCAGTATTTTCACATTATGCTACTTTATACTTTTACGCGACCACAATTTGTGGGCACATGTGGTCTTTTTTTATTCCACAGCAGTAATTTTGCACATATAGTTACGTTAATTATTTGGATTATTAATAAAAAAATATAAATGGACTAATACATTTTTGGGCTTGTTTATTTGTCCAGCTACCCAGCAGTGTACAAAGAAGTAATCAAAATAAACCCTATATTTACCCAGCTCAACATTGAAGTGATGAACACATTAATGCACCAATAATTATAATACAACAATTTAAAAATAACAGGTGCTTAAAGGAGCCATTCTGCATAACAAATACTTCTACTTTTGGTATTTAAAGTATATTTAGAAGCCAATACTTGACTTAAGTGCAATTTTGAATGCAGGTCTACTAATACTTGTAACTAAGTATTTTTACACTGTAGTATGGCCACTTTAATGTAAGTAAATATTCGGAGTACTTCTTCCACCTCTGTGTTTCATGGGGAAGGTCGTTAGGAATTTAGTTGTGACCCAAGAGGAGAGGGGAGCATCACCACCACGGCAGGGCACATCACGTGACCACCTTGTCTGCTGCTGGCCGAGTGAAGCGTGTTAGCAGGTAATAAAAACACAATTTTTCTAATGTTTTACTAAGTTCACTTTCTGTATCACAACGCGTTTAAAATGCGTATTTAAACGCCTACTCGCTGAAATAGTTGTTCGCTGGCTTCGTTGTTTATCCGGCGCGGGGTTGTTAAGGATGCAATTTTTCTGTTGTCTTGTTTCCCGGCGAGCAATGTCGGGATGGGATTGTGCCCCGCTGAGAGGCCTTTTTTCTTCAGATTTAACACCGATATGTTGTTAGACGTCAAGCCTGTTGTTTATTTGTTCGATGACGAGTCTGATGTAACCGCCAGCATCGTTAGATAACTCTACGGATCTATAAATACGGATAAGACACGAGCACGCCAGTTAGACGGCCGTTGGCTATCAACTTGGAGCAGATTTAGGTAGCACCGTTAGCTAGCTCATCCCCGCTGCTCAGTATCGATGCTATGGTGTCAGCATTAGCACGTTAAAGCTAACACGAGTCTGTGCTAGCGAGGACAAAGGGACCACAATACCAACAGCTCAAAATCGGTCAGTGTTGAGTTAAAAAAAAGGATGCTACGAGAACATGCTTTTATTTTTGCAACAAATACACGGAACGTCAACCGTTACAGAGTAATATGTAGAGTCAAGTAATAAGTAACATGATAGCAACATGCTAACGTTAGCATCGGTTCATAACAACGCTCCGCTTGGTTTATTACTAAAAAAAACGGTAGCTAGTCAATTATTTGTAAGATGTTACCAGGTAGATTTTTATATATGTTGACACGTTATATTTTACATAACTGATATTTATTTGTCACTGTACACGTAAATGTAATGAACAAGATATGCGTTACTCTGTCATGGTTTGTTGTTGTTTATCTTTTAAGAATGTCGAGACTCATACTTGTAATGATGTGTTATAATTGTATTATTTGAGTACAAAATACTGCTACTGCCGTAGGTATTTCAATATTAAAAAGAGGTTTAGATTTTTCACTGAAATCACATTTTATGCCAGTTCGTCCTTTTGCACAAGCTTTGTTCAGAGCAGCAGCCAATGGCAGCAGTGCATTTGGCAACGTCACTCAGACACTGTAAACTGGATTGCTATTGTTCTCACACATAAAACAAATGGGTCACTGGGGATATATGTAGGTATTATTCTAGTACCCACCTTAGTCAAAGCTTGCAACTCCAAAAGTACAACGTGTTGTTCTTTTGTTATTTTACGGAATTTAGCAATTCCCTTTTCCATATAGATGCAGGTGGATAAAGCCCTGTGTGTGCAAAGGGTTTTAAGAAGTGTTTAATATTTGCTACTGAAATTATTAGTTCTTACTAGTCTATAAGGTATCACAGCCAATTTGCATCAACTTACAATTTATGCAGGAGAGGATTAAATATTCTACTGCGGTTTGTGTGTGTGTATGTGTGTTTTATAATCTGAGGCTGTAAACTATGTAGCGTGTAACGGGGCTTTGAGGTCAGGGTGTGTGGTGTTTGTTCTGCTTCACACCCTTTGGTCTGTGATTTTTGTAAGAGGACACTAGGTCGCTTCTCCTCCTCGACCCAGATTCTCAGCAAAGCTGGTGTGGCCCACTGCTCTTACAGCCTTCATAAGCAGTATTCATGATTGTGCAATACAGCTTTGCTATGCTCACAACACATATTTTTGGTATTAAGCACTTCGTTCTTTCTATGCACTCGTACATGAGAAAGTATCAAGGCTCTGCTCTAACATCATTGTAAATGAAATGCTTGTGTTTGCAGAACTGTTGGTTGATTTCACTCATCCTTCCACACTTCTTGTTTCCTTTTTTGCAGATTTTTCTATTTTGTACATACAGAGTTTTGTATATACTGTATATGATGAGCTCGCTGGGCGGCGAAAAGGCCCGGGGCCCTCGGGAAAAAGCGCTGCCTGCTGCTACTCAAACATCACAACCACAAAAACAGATACAGGTGGGCCACCGCAACCACATAAACGTGAAGAAACTGAGTGAAAGCACACTGCCTTAAGCCACAGAGATTTTGAAACAATACACCAGTGTGCAGTGCACACGATTACTCTTGCCAACAAAACCAGAGTGCACACATTATGCAAGGAGACCTCCTTTATCACTATTGAAAAGGATCTACATTAGCTTTTAATAGGGACAATCGTAGGCCCTTGCTTAGTAACAATATAGTCAAATACATACCTCTCTATCTGTGTTAAATATAATAAATGTTTGGTTGTTAAGTAAGATTTTATGGCTGACAAGGAGTGAAGATATTTCGTTCTTACATTTGTTTTCTCCTGTGAACCAAAAGGCTACAGCTGAGCAGATCCGGCTCGCACAGGTGATCTATGACAAGAATGATGCGGACTTTGAAGGCAAAGTTAACCAGGTGAGGAACACTACTGGTGCTGTGTTCACACCAAACAAACCATCATGTGTTTATTCATTTTACATTTTCTGTGGCTTAAATGAGTTTACTGCAGTGGTTTGAACCCATATACACCTTCATTTAGTTGCAATGAATGGATCAAGAGAATGCTGAACTAACTACATCCTGTTGCTGGTTTGTAAAAATTCTGAATTCATGCTTAGTCAGGTCTGTCCCAAGTTGACACCACATTTTGTTTTCTGAATGGAGTTCACATCCATCAGTCTTTACTCACGTTGTAGCTGTCAACTAATATGGCATCAATATTATTTTTACACCCTGAGAAGATATCTACATGCTATGTACTTTAAAATCACTTAAAACAACAACGCAGAATTTCCAATACAAAGTGTATTTGTTGCTTTCCCCAGCTGATGGAGGTGACTGGGAGGAACCAGGATGAGTGCATGGTAGCGCTCCACGACTGCAACGAAGATGTGAGCAGAGCCATCAACTTTCTCCTGGAGAGCACCTCAGACATGGTAACCACACCATGTTTTATGTATTCCCTTTGTTACACTTCTCATTAGGGCTGCAACAAACGACTCATTTGATAATCGATTAATCTATCGATTAATGAAACGTTTAATCGACTATTCTGACTATTATGCCTTGCACAATTTCTCAAACGCTCTTATTTAGCCATCCAGTTTTAGATGTAGCTTGAGGTTGTTGAAGGCATGTGGAAACTATCAATGAAGACAATAAAGATGAATACTTGATTCAATAATACATATATTATTAAATTAACTAAACAAATTGTGAATCAAAAGAAACAACAATGTTTTAACAAATCATATTAAATCATGTGAACTGTAAACAGAATAGCTGAAACTTAAAAAAACTAAATAACTCAGTTACCTCTAATCATTAACCCATGTTTGTATCATTGAGTTAACTCCGTGTGTTGCTGCTATGCTAGCATACATAACACCTGACGTGGAAACATAACTCGTGGATGGGGGGGCTACAGAGCTACTAGAAAGACAGTAGAACCCGGTGCATTTCTCCGTCTGAATGTGGTGCACTTTTGCTAAATGTTTAGACAAATTGCTCGTGTTACCGCCCTTACATGCTAAACTCTTATTGCACTTTTGGCAACGAGCATCGTCCACATCGAGACATTTAACCACACCTTGGAGCGCTTAGTTCTCTCTGCCATCCCCGCGGTGTGTGTGTGTGTGTGTGTGTGTTGTTGCTGCATGTAGCAGCCGTGTGTGTAAACTGCCCCGCCCCCTCGCACACAGACGGCGGAGAGAGATCTCTCGTCTGGATTGGAAAGATCATTGGAATACATCATACGTTTTTATTTGCATTTTTTTTGTCTTTTTGCATATTAGAAACGAGTTGGCGACACTAAGACTGCGATATAATGTTTATGTAGCAATAATACATATGACATATTTTTGTAATGTCTCCTGTACCGATAAAAAGACCGATAACGTTGGAGCTTAACGGCAACTAATTTGGTCATCAATTTTAATCGATTAAGTCGATTAGTTGTTGCACCCCTACTTCTCATACTAGCCTGTGTTTTTTTCAACAATATTTATTTGCAATTTCAGATAGTGTGAATAGATTTATTTTGCTTGGTAGACAGAATATGCGACGGCCCAAAACGGTAATTGATTTGACTGAAATTGGTATTTTAAATTAGAAAGATGGATGATGAGCACATGGACTGTGAACATAAGTGAGAAAAATCATTCATGCTCTACATTTGTAATCATACTCGAGCTGCCACAAATCAACCAGACCTTCTTTTAACATGTTAGAGTAAGAAAAGCACAGGTGTAATACATAACCTTAATTATGGCTGAATTCCATTCATCTCAAATGGTTCAATAAGACTGGCATTGTGTGCTGTCGCGGCTTAAGCCCCGTATTGTTAGACTTTGAATAATCACTAAGTAGCTCTGTTGCTCGCATCACTTTTTTGTCTAAGACGGTTGGCCTTTTGAAAGTAAGGTGAACAAACTAAAGGACAGATCTCAGACCGAGGACACGTTTCCAAGGGGAACGTTTAAAGGGGAAAAAACACTTGTGTTGTTCTGCCAAGTCCGAGTGAGTGTCCCAACATTTGTGATGCATACCAGCCGGCACAGATGGCGACTAGAGGCTGAATGGCAGCCGGCCAGACAGCTGCCCTGCTTGTTGTTCAGGTTTTGAGGAACTCCAAAAATAACAAATAACTGTTGTTATACTATGCAACCCTCTGATAACAACTTCTTCTACTGAACTCGTCAAGATCATGACCAGCGCAAACAAAGGAGTGGCCTAATAATACATGAGTCAAACATTCACTGTAGTTGCTAAAAAAGTTATAATTAGTGTTTTGATTTTGAATATCTTCAGCTCACAGGTCCCAATCACATTCTTTTTTTCTTCCTGCATGCAGAACAGAACCCTTCAGACAAGTTGGTCGAAAATGTCCGGCATCATAGCTTTTCTGTAACTGTTTCCAGGAATGTTTTTGTAGCGTCTGGTAGCGTTGCTTTATCCTCTTGGTCAGAATACACACAGGCTAAACCAACCACAGAATGCAAGAGGCTCCGTCTGCACTATACAACTCTGAAATGTGACTAACGGAGACAAAGATGACATTTTTGTTTTAATTTAAAAAGTGCATAGTTTACTTACTAATGTATACTGCCCATGTTTTTAGACCTCTTGGGAGACGGTAGGGAAGAAGAAACCGCTGGTGAAGGAGGGTCCGTCAGACAGCAAGGAGAACAAGGAAAACAGGGAGAAGAAAGGAGAGAGGGAGGCGAGCAAGGGCCGTGGGGCTGCCAACCGCAAGGGCAGGGGGGCCAGCCGCAGCCGACCGGGTACGGAGGATAAACTCTACATTTATTTCATTCTGACTTTCCTGTCTCCTTCTTTACAGTATCATTACTGCAAATCCCTTTTTCTCATTTGATGTGCACTTGTGTTTTGAACGCATACAGTGCGTCCAGAGGAGAATGGGGTGATTGAAGTGATGCCCGTGGACAGAGGTGCAGATCGAGGTCGCAGGGCCAGAGGTGCGGGACGAGGTGAGCAGTGAGCACTTGAAAACGCTTTGTTAGTACCCCCAGCGCTGTAGTGGACGCTGTTGACCTTTTTGTGAATGTTACGCAGGATCTGCAGGATCTGGAGGTCGAGGCCGAGGCAGAGGACCACCAGGGACCCGGTTCTCGGCCCAAGGCATGGGGTATGGTGACAACAAGCACGTACATGGGTTTTGTAATAGAGCATGGACAATATCAAAATGGCAGTTAGCACAATATTTGATGAATGCAAAATATGTGAAAATATAAAATCACTCTGAATGAAGTATTGTGGTGCTGCAGATAAGTACCGGCCTACTAATGGTATTCTACAGACGTAAGAAAAATCCTTGTTTGGTACAGATCCCCATCAAATATATATTGTTAATAGGGGTGTAACGGTACACGTACACGTACCCGTACCGAAATTATTCGGTACGGGCCCTTCGGTTCGGTACACATGTGTACCGAACGAATATAACGTTAAACGTAAAAAATTGAGAACGTGAACAACTTTTTGGAAGTAATCTCAGGTGCTGCGTCGCAGCATTCAGAGTAATTTGCTCACATTGGGTTCAACGCGTCATAGAGCGAGCAAGTCATTTAATTGGACGAGAGGCATACTATGAGAGCTGGTCACAGGGATGCGTTCAAATTTAGTCAGTAATTTGAGGAACTGTCGAAATGGCGAACGCAGATAAAGTTGAGCTCTAAAATCCTCCAGCATCATTGAAGTCTCCGGTTTGGGAACATTTTGGTTTCNTATACATTAAATAAATCAACAGTATAGTGGCGATATATGCTCCAAGTGGAAGAGATCAAATGTGCGGAGTTCTTCTTCTTCGCTTTAATGGCGAATCGCTTCCACTTGGAGCATATATCGCCACTATACTGTTGATTTATTTAATGTATAAACTGCACATATTGTTCATGTAGAACAGTGTTCACGTAAGCCTGCACATTGATCTTATTTCAAATTGAATATAACCGTTTCAATAAGGATACATCTATTACAGGTTGAGGTAGAAACCATGGTGGAACAGCTGATAACAACAGTCTGCAGAGTTTAAAGCGATCAAGTCTTATTACAGGATAAAGGAAATACAGTTTAAACTGCCGTTGCAGTTCAAATCACCGACTGTGTGAACGTGAAAATGAATACAATATCACCTCCCATCTGCAGAGCAATCTGACTATTATAACTATTATTATACTATTATGTTAAGAAAGCTTAATTAAATATCCACCACAACATAAGTAACCGGATCAAAATAACATTACGTAGCCTACAGTCCGCGGCACTGTGAGTGCAGACGTCAATGTGTCCCATTATCATTCATATCACATCATAATGTATCATATATTTCCTTATCTGAGTCAGCTTCTTGAGCCGTATCTTGCCGTGCAACACTCACAGTGTCACATACTGTATGCAGTAGTATTATTTTAAGCAACACATTAAGTTGACGAAACACTCGAGTCAAATTTAATTAAAGTCAGATCCACTCTTAGACGGGGCAGTGATATCATAAAACTGTTAATGTACGCATTCAAACACTTTTTCTTTTACCAGCTGTATTCACCTTGCAGGTGCAACTATGTGGCTTTTATCCTGGATAAAGTGTTTAAGTCATGGATGTTTAAAGTTTAACTTCTTCATATGTCTAATATTATAGTTCACTTTTCATTCAGGAAGTATGACGCTGCGCTGTCAGTACGCTTCTCCATGTTTGTGATTGGTCGAATGCTCCAGGTACCACCCCTTTTATGTGAACGCGCACCTAACTAGATAGGACACGGCTGGCTTGAGCGAACGAGTTGATAGCCAGCGTTGTAGGACAGTTTAGCGAGACCGGGTTTGTTTTGGATTAAGTCAACCGGTTAACTCAGTTACCATGGAGATCTAGCCCGCTAAGAAGTGAACCAGCGTCGTAGGACCGGAAACCCAGAGTTTTCCCTGAAGTTAGCCCGCTAAGCGAGAATCCGGCTTCGTCGTACAGGCCTCAGAGCCTATAAGGATTAACGCCATAACATAAACAGAATAGCTACAGCGTAATTATTGGAAATAAAAATAAAAAGTCCCAGTCCCTGCCGGCATTGCAATACACAATATATTACATAAGAAATAAGGAAGTAAAATAATGCAATAAAAAAAGAACGCAAGGGATACAATGGTGCAAATAATGCAGGAAAAGGTAGAATATGTGCATGTTTACATGGAATAGGATACAATATAATGTGAAATCAAATACTGTAGATTAGTATAAAAATATGTGGATTTGTAGATGCCTCGAAGCATTTCACTGCAGCACAAAAATGAAGATATTTCCTGTGCCTGACTAACCTGTGAGTTCGCCAGCATAGAGTTGCAGTCTGGGAGACAGAAACCGACAGGCAGGCCCACTTTGGCCGGGCAGCGGAATTTGTCATTGATCTTGAAGGGAACTTCATCAAGGTAGCTGATGGGTCCTGTGTAAAACAGAAAGAAAGAAGTAAGCAAATATTAGAAAATTAGACAGTGGACCTATAGGTACCAGCAGATGTTAAAGCAAAAATTCAGTCACAACTTAAAACAGTCAAAGAGTGAAACAAGAAAGCATTTAAAATAGGTCCTCACCATTGTTGTATGCATCTGATCCAGACTTCCTCGCAGCCATTTAGAGACTGAAAACAGACACGAGAACACCAGGTGTAAAGTTAATGAACAGTGGGAGTTCCATTTTTTTAAATGTCAAAGAGTGTTAATACAAAACACACCATGCTTCAACAGTGTAAAAAAACACTTTGACTGAGCTGATAAATTGGTCCTACATAACAGAAGTAATGCACACTGAAACTTTTGTACATGGTAGTGCAAATTCTATATGATTCACGATCCCATTGGCTTTTTACATTCAACTGCTTTGAATCTCAAGTTAAAAAAAACTGTTATTTGGTCATGCTGAGCAACAATGGCTGACATTATGAACACAGAGAAGCCTCTGTTTTCACATCCCCTGAACAATGTACTCTGATGTGGCTCAGACTGATGTTCAGAAGAAAAACTGATAGATTTGATCCCATTATACACAGCTGCACGGCCAAGGGCTGAATTGTTAGTCAAGAAATCACTTCAAGTTTCAATTAGCTACATTTTAGATAAACACTGAAATGACTCACTTATATATGATTGCTTTAAAGCTTAACTCTACGGCTGTTTGCTTGCTCATTTGATTCAATCGAAAATATCTGATTATTCACACAAGGAAACCCACCCAGCAGTAAAGGAAATTAATGGATGGCTGGTGAAGAAGTTTGAACATCGAGCATGCCAAATAAAGACAGATAATTTTCTATGATGACTGGGGCGAGATAACGCGTTGTTCTGTGTCTACTGGACATTTAGATGGGAAAGAGTCACTTATACATTAGCCATTACAAACTGATAGACACATAGTATAGAGCTAGATGTTCTTTTAAAAAGTCATTTATTCTATAGTGTATTTGTAAAAGATTCACCAAAGAGAGACTGATATTGAATCTCTAAGGACCCTTAAATATGGCAGTGGGATTTATTGTTTCACAGATAAAGATTGTTTTACTACCCAGCCTGTTTATAGCTGATATCCAGTCACAGCTAAATAAGACGGATGAAATGAGTATCAGTTGGACAAAAGAAGGACTCTTTGTTTAAATCATTGCTTGGTGCTCAAAGGTCAAAGTTATTGGAGAATATTTACCTGATGTCGAAATGTTAAGATGTTGGTGATCTTATCTGGCCCACTAATCTGCCTGTCTTGTTGCTACGGTTATTCCTCTAGATGCAAATACAAAAATGACCTACTGTTTTGTCGTGTGCAGCATATATCGACAACAACAGCATTATGTTGTGCGGAAAATAATAATGTAATCCTTGAAAGGGTCTAAATACAATCAAAGTATTGGAAATAAAACCCTGTTATCAGCCTCACTGCTGAAGATATTGATGCATTAAGAGCCTTTTTCTGAAACAATAAGTAGCAATACACAGCAGTCTGTTATAAAAAACTGCCATCTACTGCTAAACAGTAACAGCATCTACAAACCAGTGGCAGGGCAGCACACATGTGAACCTCTGGCTTTAATTTGCAACAGGCAGGTTAATTGTACTACACTAACATGGGAGCCATCCACCGTTCATTAGCCCCAGTTTCGAGTTTAGTCATCATACTTGGCACTAGACTACATCTCACTAATCATGAATGACCATGCAAATAGGCCACACGTGATCAAGAGGTGTCTTGTGATCGGTGGGGACTTCTATTATCAGATTTCTTAAAATGGTAATATGACTTGTATTTAGTAGTTACACTATTGTTAGTTTCTTATAGTACAGTAAGGCATAATATTATGTAACACCCCTCGACCACAAGTTTCTGTTCTGCGTAGCTTTTTTTCACAAATAAGTACTTACTGTACTCAAGAGTACATTATTAGTGTTTTGCATATCAGCGACAACCAAAACAGAACAGGACAACTTGCCAACGTAGTTTTGTTGTGTTTGTTAGTTTGTTAAGGGTGTGAACTCTTTTTAACTTTAAAACAATAACGAAACCATCGCAGTTACGACTGTTCAGCAATCAGGCAAGTTTACGGTAAAATTGTAATTGTCAAGACTCCCACTTGTCAAATATTTACTAGCAGATGCATTGATGTACGTACATTTATATTTATTGCCTGGTGTTATATAGCCAAGTTATGATACTGTTAATTAGCAACAAGCTAAGCTATTATTATCTTTGGTCACTCTCAGCTCACCAACAGCGAACACACAGTGACAGTTTAGCGAAGAAGTCAACATCGGGTGTGTCATTGTTTTGTATTGGTGGAATATTAACAATCATTGACAACAACCATAAGCTGCTGGCTAGTGTTTTTGAGGAAAAGCTAGGCTCTATGCTAATACGCGTAGCTTCGCCAGTGGCCTGTCTGTAGTGTTGTGTGTCTGTACGACAGACCGCTGTCTCTGCTGCTGACACCGCCCCTGAAACAAAACTCAGCTCACATATAAATCACAGACTCCTCTCACCTGTATCTGCCCCGTCTTTTTTTTTTACAAAATGCAGACGACGTCTTGTCGAGGTGGCACTCAAATGTAAACTATGCTCCGGGAGAGTTTTATTTTAACTGGAATCTCTTTCCTGCTTCAGCGTGGGACGCCATCTTGATTTGTCAAGCTCCCTTCCACTGGTTCCTGTCTGACGTCACTCGCCTACATGATGTCACAACCATACAACCCACATCCAGCTGTGTGAGTGGCATGGTGAGTGGTGTCAGCATACTGAGGTGTTTCTTTTTAAAGACAGGTAGCAAATTATTATTTCAATCAACACTTTGTTTTTGAATAATGGTTTAAATGGCATTGTATTACAACATCTCGGACAACAACAACCCGGTTTACATTTTTGCGACTGGCTGCTTATTCGTTTTTGCACTACCCAACAACAATGTTATAAAATAAAAAGGTGCAGTAGGCCTACATAGGCGTCATTTGCTCTGGGGACGCTTGGGGACATGTCCCCACCACTTTTTGAAATGGCCAATTGTGTCCTCACCACTCTTTAAAAGTTTAATTTATAAATGTTCTGAAAAATAGCGTGCACAAAGAAATGTAATACACAAGAATGTTCTGGTTCAGTGTCAAGATGTGCCATTTGGACACCTAAGTAAACTTTCAGTAGAAAATGTAAAAAAAAAGAGTAGCAGGACGCCTAGTTTACATAATTTATAATATAAAATATATACTGACAGGATTGGTTTGAAGCGAATGGAATACATAACCTTTTTTTTCGCCTCTCGGAGGTGGGTGTATGGAAGCCCATTTCCGCCTCTTAAAAAAATAATAATAATGAGATAGAAAGTCATAATTATGAGATAGGAAAGTCGAAATAATAAGATAAAAAGTCATAATAATGAGATAGGAAAGTCGAAATAATAAGATAAAATGTCATAATAATGAGATAAAAAGTCATAATTATGAGATAGGAAAGTCAAAATAATGAGATAAAAACTCATTATGTGAAACTTTGTCACAACAGACAAACTAGCAGCTCTCCTATTTATCTTGACACGGAAATGGATTGTGAGTACATTAAGGACTACTTTAAACGTGGATTTACAACCGATGATATTTTGTACTAAGCAAACGCACCCTTGAAAGGAACTGTGTGTTCAAGGACTTCCCATGTGATGAAGATGTGTTCCATATCTTTGTGGATCTAATGTCAGAGTATAATCTGAAATTAACAAATGATGTGTTTGAAACCGTTAACCTGTATATTGCGCTCGGACAACTGATGGACAATGAACTACTAGATCATTAACTTTACTGGGCCAGTGTCACAATTTATATTTCAGAAATGTGTATTTGTTTCCTGTTTCATTCCAGGACAAATTGAAATATATATACTGATTGCAATTGTCAGAATTATAATATACTTTAACCTGTGATGAATGAAAATATAATTGTAGCTGTTTGAGACACGTCAAAGATGTACCAAATATTCTCAGTACATATGTTTGTATGTACATACAAACAAAGTAATGTGTTGCCCTTGGATTGACTATGTGTAAGAACAGGATAAAAATGCAAAATCCACACATGTATTAATTGAATTATTTATTGAATTATTTAAACAAATAGCATATAAATTGCTGTTTTCATTTTGACTGCATTTTAATCTGACTTGCTACAGCATCAGCAGCCTTTAATCGTAATCCATCGATATGTTTATGAGTGGTTTAAATGCCAAGCTGTCTTTTGGTAAATAACAAGAACAGCACCTGAATAGAATAGTGCTTAAAAAAGGAATATGTCAATTATAACACATTGGACTATTATGTGACATCTCTTGTTTTTGTAATAAATCACTTATTTCCCAACATGGTAAAGGGTGAACCTGATGTCAAGTGGTGTTTCATCAGAAAGAAACGTGGGGCTGGTTATTTGGTGCATGTTAAATGGAGGTTAGATGAACGTCAAATGCTTTTCATTTTCAATAAACACAAGTTGTAAATATAACAAATGAAACACAGAGTGTAGTGGCAATTTCTTATTTTACCTTATATGGTAAAACCAAATGCTTCTAAAAGCATTGCCTAACACTACTGTACAATTTCTTGATATGTGCTGTTTCATCTGTTGTCTCTAATGAGGGTTATTATTCTCAAGCACTTCAAGGCCACAGAGCTGATTTGGCAGACTATGTTGAAACTACTCCTCTTCACACAAAGTTTGAACTTCCATATGCTGATAACCGTTATACTTTCTATAGCTCAAGGACACAGGTGTCTAATAGCGATATGAGACATCCGTGTGAAAGCAGATTTCTGAGGCGTTCCGCCATGCTACACAAAAACTTTGTCTGCCTGCCCTATCTTGTATATAAGCTTTGCTATTCTGTGGCTATTGCGCACACTCCTGCAGACTATACTCTGTGAGACCTGTGCCTTTGAAGCTTCAAATAAATAACCAACAAGACAACGCTGTTTGCTTTCACCAGTTTATTATAGATTACTCTCATTGTACATCTTTACAGTATTGACGAGTTTAAAATATCCACCAAAAGAGTAAGGTTGTTCCATTCGTCTTTCATATCCCAAATGACCTATAGACATTACATTACTACATATAAACCATGTAATAACCATAACAGTATGTTGTCTGAAATAACTGATTTAGACTCAGGTTATTAGTGAAGTCTAGCAATATAAACCATCAATCTTAAACTACTTCCTTAACTGAGGTATTCACAGAAAGTCATCTGCATTGAAACGTAAACATGTTCTTAAATTGAAAACAATGTTCAACAAAAGTGGCTAAAAGCAGTAAAGAAATATTGACAAGATGCGCACTTTTTATCTCATAATTATGACTTTTTAATTAATTTTTTTTGTGCCGGAAATGGGCTTCCATAGGGGTGTCCCCTTTAGGCTGGCAAGGACACAAAATGTCTCAAAAGGTGAAAACTCACAAAGATAATAAAGGAAATGGAAACATAAAAAGTCCTGTACCTTTGTGTATGTTTTATACAGAACAGAAATCCTTGTCCCCATTTACAAAAACATTTGTGATTATTATTTACATTTTTAATTGCAATATTTATTTCAAGATTCATATAAAAATGTGTTTAAAGATTCATGTTCAGAATAGAGTTAGATTTTGAGTTTTATTTAGTAGCAACACCTTTAATTGCAACAAAAATGTTTACGCTAATAAACATTTATATCTGGCTTTTGAGGGTTAAGTGTACTTCTTGCGCCAAATCAAAATCAATCAAAGTTTAATTACGCTTTACAGTTTACACAGACACAGAAATGTAAAAATGTAAGTGAAACTTTCATTGTATTAATTTATTCCTGTATTTATTTATTTATTTAACTTTTTTCAACATGTATTTATTCTTGTATTTTTGTATTCCTGTATTTAAGCTTCTTCTTTTTTGTACTTATGTCATGTTCTGTCCTCCATATATGTTGTCTTATGCTATGCTAATTTAAATTATTGTAATTACCTTGTCTTAATTTGATAAATAAATATAAATATTGTTTTTAGGCATCGAGTGCGCGCACGTCACGTAAGATCCGTACGTGCTTTACGTTTTTCAGACACGCGCAATGATAGCCGGAAGGACCGATGGGAGGAAAATAAAAATCGATGAAATCCAGTGTATTTTGCGAGTCTAAACCTCTCACCTACTGTCCTTTACCGCGACCGTAGACTCGAATTTATCCGCCTTGTTCACTGCCACTGTGCCGGAGGGGACGGCAGGGCGCAGGAGAGCCGATACATTTGAAGCAAGTTGCTCGGTAGGGGTTTAGCTGACGTGTGGAGAAGTTGAGACTGCCAGAGAGCAGATAAACAAACACAAACAAGCGGCGATCAGCTGAGTGCCTGCTGCCCGAACCGAGCCAGCAGCACGGACAGAGATGTCAGGAAGGTCTCCACTCTTTTGCCCGATAATGATCCACAGGACACCGTGACTTACAATCATACCACCTCCATGTCAACTGTCAACACTGGCAACACAAAGAATTTTCGGAAACACAACACGAGGACCAGCCATAGGCTTTAGCAGAAAATCCACTGCTATCCCTATCTCTTTGTCAAGACATAACCAGGACAACCAATGAGTTAACCGTCGAGTTTACAGCTTTAACTAAACGAGTTCACATTACAGTGCAAGGAGACGGAGGTAAACACTTTTTATTAACTTTGCTTCTTTTCCCCCCAATAGGGCCGTCGAAGTAAACCTAGCTAGCTTGGCAGGCTACATATCATGTTTTTGTTTGAATTCTTCATGTGGTGCTCAGTTTACAATTAGGGCTGTTATCTATTTAGGTGTACTGTTGCCTTTTGTCCTAGCGTGCTCTAAAAACCCTAAAGATTGTAGTGTTTTGATGCAGGGCCAAATAACCATTAAACCATGAAATTTTGAAATACGTAAAAGTCGAATTCTGACAGTCTTTTTTTTTTTTCTTTCTCTTCTTTTCCTTTCCTTAATATGGGACCACTGGGGTCAGCAGTGGGATTAACATGGCCCACCAGGCTACCCCTAGTTCCCAGAAGGCCCTGATGATGGAGCTGAAGTCTCTGCAGGAGCAGCCGGTGGAGGGCTTCCGCATCACTCTGGTGGAGGAGTCTGACCTCTACAACTGGGAAGTGGCTATCTTCGGGCCCCCCAACACCCTGTATGAAGGAGGATACTTTAAGGTGGGCCAAAACTTCATAATACCAGGAAATAGGACTGGGCAACGTTTAAAATCAAATATCATGGTATTTCCCATCAAATACCCCAATATTGATATTGCAACTATATTTTAGGGTTGACTACTGGTGTTTATACAAACATTCAGACAATGACATTGTAAATAAATAATAATCAGCAATGAGGAAATAATAACTAAGTGGATAAAGCTATAACAGCTAGTAACAATATATCACCTGACTGTAATGCTGCCTGGACCAGGAAACCAGGAAAAGAAAATTATGATTTTCAAAATATCACAATATTGATTTATTATAGATATATTTCCAAGCCCTAGTAGGAAAGGGCAGAAAACAAATGGCACTGCTTTTAATAATGCAACACATTCATGAAGGTAACGTGTATACAGTGCAACTGTGCTCCTGGGCAAGTTTCTTTCCAAAGTAGGATTTAAAGGCGATTGCTGCCTCTTACTGCGACTCTGTTTAGCCAAACTTGTTGTTGTTGTTGTACTTTTAAATCAGCAAATACCACCATGACTGGCCAAACACTTATTTTGTTTTAAATCTCTTTTTTAGGCTGGCAGTCATATATATTTCTTAAATGTTTAGGCTCTCTCCCTTCTCCCTCTTGTCCAGCCCTCTCCCCCTTGCTGAATGATGGTTGTGCTTGAGTTGGCTATTTTTAGCCGTGGGACCGATATAAACGGGACCTCAGTCAGCACAGAGAAGGGCACGGAGAGACTCATCTTCCTGTCTTTCATGTCACTTATCGAGTGAAACATCTAGAAAAATGTGGTACAGTGAAAGCCCAAATTCAAGTTGAGGCAATGCTGCAATCTTCCAGGAATGCCAAAATAATACAGAGCAACGCGTTGCTGCCATTACGTTTCACTCCACCTTTCATAGTGACATCCTTGTTATCCGGTTACAAGTCAAACATATTTTATTGATTATGTATCCTTGAAATACGTGTGTTTTTTAAATCCGTTTAACATATCACAATACAGCATATATTCTTAGAACCTGTGGTCAGATAAGGATAAACTCCACAAAAAAAAGGGGAAAAGATAGGCGAGACCACACAGCAACAGAGAAGGAATTGCTCTCTCAGGGTCAGAACACACAACAAGGGCCATATATTGAGTTTCCAATTGACCTAAGATGCAAGTCTTTAGAGGAGGCACGCATGCAGGTTGTCACAGTCATACAATAGAAATCAAAACATTTAAAAAAAGAGGATCCTGAAGTTGTTTGTGGTTGCAGAGATATTCCAGAGATACAGTCATTTTACAAATGTTCCGAGTCAGAAACTAATAGACTTAATGCTGTTTCGGTTATCTGAGTTATGTCAACGGGCATTACTTGGCTATTTTGCCTTACATGTTAATTGTCTACAGTATCAAATAACATAACCATGCTCACATAGACATCCAGGAATTGGAGGAAGCTCGGAAACCAAGGAGGGGGGGAAAGGAGGCCCACATTCTCAATCTTTTAAAACCACTGATGTAACATGTAACCAAGAACCTTTAGACACTGTCAAACCCAGGGCATTCTTGCTTTGAGCAAGATGTTCTCACCCCTGAGCTACTGTGACACCAGCACAACTACATTTGAGATATTGATGATTCTTATGCTGACTTGAGTGTGCTATACAAGAAGGGCTGTATGTTATGTTATGGTGTAATTAATGAAATATGTTTAACTTTGCACATTTGTTTAACATGGAAACGTATTTGTCATGGCGTCTGTCTTTTAATATTCCAAGGCTGCTCTAGAGGAGCAATGATAGTCCTATCTGAGGGGCAGCAGCTCAGGGAGAGCCGGGTGGTGTGACACACAGCCAGGCCTACACGCCTTTCACCTAGTTGAGCAATACCATGGAAAGAAAACACAAAAACAGAAGCACCAACTTCTTGTGTCACCAAATGCCTAGCTCTACTGCAATGTGCTGAAAAACATAAACAGACTGCTTTACAGTGTGATTAGACAAATGGCTGAGAGTGTATGATACAATGTCACTGTTGTGATTAATGTATATAAAAACAAAGGCTACAGGAAGCATCTTTGTGTATGAGCTGGTTATTAGGGAACTTGTAAACCTAGACAACTCAGCAAAGAGAAAACTTGTTTTTAATGCAACATTGAAGTTGATGTTTTTCATCGATTACATAACTACACTGAAGTTGTGTATATGATATAATAATAAACCTTTTGAATATTTGAACATTACAGTTAACAAGGTTGTCTCTGTTACCCTTGCTCTAGTTCCTGAATTTAAAAATGAATTTGAAAGCAAATAGCATTTGTCTTAGAAACTGCCAAAACATTGCAGTTTCACTTCATTTTTTATTTTAGGTAGGCATGAAGGAAACACTTAATATGTATCACTAGGAGAAGTATGTCTTGAAAATATATCAAATGTATTGGATTTATTTGGAAATATAAAGCCTGTTTTTATTTGTTTACATATTCTACCTATCAATGTGCTTCACCAACCTCCAAAGATTGAAGGGCATAAACTTAGCATTATGGAAGTCAACATGTTGACTGTCGGACTTTGTTTGTTCTTCCAGGCTCACATCAAGTTCCCCGTGGACTACCCGTACTCTCCACCGACCTTTCGCTTCCTCACAAAGATGTGGCACCCCAACATCTACGAGGTAAAATACTTTGTGTTTGTCAATTACATTCTATACAATGGCATAGATGTAGGTTTTATAAAATGGGTCCAATAAAGGCTACATTTAGACATACTTCTTTGCCATATGTTATACATTGCATTTTTCAGAACGGAGATGTGTGCATCTCCATCCTGCACCCTCCTGTGGATGACCCTCAGAGTGGGGAGCTGCCCTCTGAAAGGTGGAACCCGACCCAGAACGTCAGGTAATCCCTAACACACGACCTGCACCTCTGCACGCACTTAAACCATACTTTTCTGTTATCTAAATAAAATGATGATATGCATTTTATTTATATATTGGTTGGGTTGTTTGTGTTATTGAGTGACTGTGATGAATCCGAACCAACTGTCCATCCGGCATCTGCTATACAATAAAAGATCCCCCAAGAAATAAAAGAATATAAAGGTTGGACGGCTTGCCAATCGTGTCCAAGACTGGTATGAGAAGTAGTATTGATAAGCAGAGAGCTTAAGTGATGAGTCTGTATTTGAAAACCTGAGCACATTGGGTGCAGCATGTACTGGAGCCACAAGGGGAAAGATGCATGGTGAAGCCTCTGCTTTGGTTACAGGTTTCAAAAAGCTCATATAGAGCTTGTCTTTAATACAAATACATGATCTAATTTGTTTGTCCTCATTTCCTGTCTGTGTGGTTCTGTCTCCATCAGGACGATCCTGCTCAGTGTGATCTCTCTGCTCAACGAGCCCAACACCTTTTCCCCAGCTAACGTGGATGCGTCTGTCATGTTCCGCAAATGGAGGGACAGCAAAGGCAAGGACAAAGAGTATGCAGAGATAATCAGGTAATACACGATGTGGAAGATCTCATACATGTGCTACTGCATACATTAAATTACATCACATGTCATTTGTTAGAAGCTTTTATCCAAAGTGACTTACATACATTCAGTACTGTGGACAATCCCCACAGGAGCAATTTGGGGTTAAGTGTCTTGCCCAGGGACACAACGACATGCTGACTGCAGTGGGACACGAACTTGCTACCCCCTGATTCGAAGTCCAGCACACTATCCACTGAGCCACAGCCTCCCCTACACATTTCTAAGGCGTTAGACAGGGAATCCATTCACAAAGACAAATGTCAGAAGCTTTAAATCCAATTCCCAATTGGCCCACAGGAAGCAGGTGATGTCAACGACGGCAGAGGCTGAGCGTGACGGTGTCAAGGTGCCGACCACGTTGGCGGAGTACTGCGTCCAGACCAGGGTCCCCTCCCAGGACAGCAGCTCAGACCTGCTCTACGACGACCTTTACGACGACGACATGGAGGAGGAGGACGAGGACGAAGACGAGAGCGACATGGAGTCCGTAGGTGAAGCCGGGGGGATGAGCCCCACAGAGGACGGCGGGACGTCCACCAGACGTTACGACAACCAGGACGACTCCGGCAACGAGGACTCATGATGATCTGGATGATGACTCCTCCTTGCCAACTCCCCCATCCCAAAGCCCTCCTTTTTGTGTGTGTTTCGTCTGGTGTGTGTATGTGTGTGTGTGTTTGCACATACAGTGGGGTCAAAGGTAAACTGCCAAAAACGTTTCATCATTTATTAAAATAATACAAATGGTCAAATAGTAGTGCTATTACTTTTTCAAAAAAGTTTTGGTACCGTTTTCAATGAACGTCAGAGTTTGGTGTTTCCACCGTTTGCCTTAATTACAGCTTGCACTCTGTCTGCCATCAGATGTTTCGCAGAGATTGAGAATTTAAATTATTCCAGCACTGTTTGAGAGCACCCCCTTCCCCCCCAAGTGTTTTTGAGTTAACATTATCGTTCACCTTTTTATAATCGCAGAAATTATAGCATGCCACTGCACAATAGAGCGGTATTACTGCTCGATTTATCATATTATAAGTTACTGACTCTAGATGAGGCAAAACAGCCCAAAAACGAAATATATCCATCTTTGTTTTTAACTCTAGTTATTGCCCTGTTTTAAAACTCTTGTTTTTTTTCATTCGCATGGTTGAATTTCGTCAGTCATTAAAATTGTCGGTACTGGTATAACATTTGACTTGCTTTTGTTTTGGTTACTGCGCCAGTTTGTCTATCTTTTAACTGTAGTTGGGTTGGTCTTGCTTCTTGGATGCAGATGCATAAAGATGTAGGCTTTAAACAATAGTGCCATCTCTACTTCAATTTCGTTTTTTAATTTACAAAAATAAATTCTTGTTTTTGGAATCTTTCCAGGTCTTTTAATCACTTCTTCTTTTATGATTCGGCATTTTCAGTAGTAACGGTTTATTACTTATGAAAGCTGAAGTGCAAAACTTCTAGCAGTTAGAGTAATTACCACATGGGAGAGGCCATAGCAGTTAGGTGTATGGTGGAAAGTCCTAGTTTTTCATTACGTATAAGAATTTCCCAAAGATAAAAATCACATGTTAGCTCTAAATAACCTCCCGCAAATCAACAAAATTGTCTTGATAAATGATGAAAACAAGCTGTCCATGTGGTGGTCTCCTGAACCCCTGTAGCTGGCCAGCTCTTCGTCTGGTTAGTCAGATTGTCTGGTTTTGTGTAATATAGATTGTCTCCATCCACCCGTGTCTTTAGTTGTATTTTATTGTTTCTCTTTTGGTTGGTTGAGAGTCTGTCGTTCCAGACTTGTCCCTTGAATTATCGGTGGGCTTAGACTGATGGACTCTTTGCTGTTTGGCTCATTAACCAGTCGATGAGCTGGTCAGTTCGTCCTGTCAATGTCCATCATTGTGGCAGAATATCTCTGTCCCTCTCCCGCCTGTCTGTTCAACTAATGCAATCAACATAGTCCCCGTCCTCTTGAACCCCCTTCAGTAGTGTTCATCACGACTGCTCCCTTTTGATCCCTCAAAGCAGCGTCTTTCAGTTAGGGGTTGTCGTCTCCTATACCTTTCTCTGCCTCTTAAACCTCAGGGCCTCAATAGACTTTCACTGAGAGAGAAAAAAGAGAAACTCTTACATTACAATTGCTCCTCACCTCCACCTCATCTTCTTACTTTCTGCATCACTGGGTGGTTGCCGAGGGCAGAGAGTGAAGTGAAAGTCTCTAAACCCACAGCCAGCGTGTTAACACATGACTGGGTGCTGCTGTTGGTCCTGATTTGGCTCCTTTTTTTGTTTGCTTCTTTGTATGCAAATGTCATATTTAGAACACCTGAAGCGACATTTCCTGTCAGATAATGCTCACACTATCTTTCCATAGATGTGAAAATGTTACTTTTTTTTCTCCGTTACTCAGACTAAGCTTAAGTGCGGCTGTCCGTTTAACGACAGGGATGGAATCAACATGCAGCTTAGCTATCCATTTGCATTTGAATGATTATAACACTGATTGCCTGTTGTGTGTTTCTGTGTGTGCGCGTGTATATTTACATTTACTATTCATCTATCGACAACAATGTCAGGGTTTTCTTGTTCCGGTCCCTGGAACAAGTGCAGACTTGTGTCAAACCAGTGAGTTTGTCCAAATGACCTTTTAGACTTTGTCCAGTGGAGAAACCATTGTGTGTTTGCACAGTGTTCTAGTGCCGTGTTGGTGAGGCCTGAACTGGCTGAGGATTCAACCGAATGAAAAAAGAAAACGCCCTCTGAGTATTAAACTTTTGGATACACTGAACAGCATAATGTGATTATAGTACTCGCGTGGCATCGAGTAAACCACACACATTTTGAGTTGTGTTCTTATGGCTGTGGGTATTACATCTGTTGCCCTTTTCACAGAGCAGAGCACTGTGCAAACCTTTGACTCAAACAGATGGATTTTATGCCAAGGAAACCAAGTGCAGCCCCACAAAGGTTCATTTTAAAGACTACGGAGCAATGGATGCATGTGGTGTATTTAACGCTGTGTGAATTTACTCTACCTTTTGGATTTTAATGTGAAGCCAAAGGAGTGAAACATTTCCTCCCGGCCTTGCGCTTCGGAGGGCTCACAGAGACTGGATTCTGTTGAGGACAGAGAGGAAAACCTACTCCTGAACCGGATCTTTAATGGATTTGATATCAAGGCACAACAGGAAAGGGATTAAGGCCAGAGATGTTGAACTTTTCTTGATGTGGTCCACATTTTTTTGCCCATCCCTCGTCATACAGAGAAGAAGTAGAAAAAGTGATGACATGTACTGAATTCATGTGTATCTGCTAATGTACTAGTTTGACATTTTAGGAAGTATGCTGATTTTTGGTGGCTAAGAATATCTATACCACTTTCTCCGCTGAAAAGAGGGGGAAAAAGTTAGCTTGGCTTTGTCTTGCTATTTAACCTAAGCCCCTATTAAACAGCAAATTGTCCCTTTTTATTTTTATGAATTGTGTACAGATTCAACAAACAACTGTTGCGTCTTATTGAGTAAGCTTTGTTGAAGCTGATATGAGGCTGACTTTGGTATCATAGAACAGCGCCAGGCTAGCTTTATGCTAAACTTAGCTAACAGGTTGCTGGCTGTAGCATTGTTTAAACAGAGAAACATGCTAATTATATTGTCATCACACTCCTTAACAGAAAGCTAAAAAGTGTATTTCCCAAAATATCACTCCTTTTTTTCACCGCACCTATTTTCACCTTTTCTATATGAAGCCAAGGCCATAAGCTGGTTAGCTTCGCTTTGCACCAAAAATCACATGTTTGAGCTCTAAATAAAGGGAAACTGAAAAAGATTAAAAAAAACTAATTGTGAAAAAGAGAAGGCCGTTTTCTTGGCCTGGAGACATGACTTCCTGTAGTTTACCTGTGGACAGAGCCAGGCTGTATGTTTCCGTCTTTTTCCAGTCTTTGTGCTAAGCTAAGCTAAATGGCTGCTGGCATTAGCTTCACATTTATCAGACAGATGCGATATTGGTATCTGTCTTCTCAACCAACTCCAGGCAAGAAAACAAATAAGGGTGTTTCCAATAATGTTATCCTCTTAATTTAACGGTTGTGTCCTATCACAAATGTAGAAATCAGAATCGGCGTTATTGTTTGTGTTTAGGCTTAGTGTTGCCCTTATGATAGCAATTCAATGATCAGTTTAGAGCTTTTCAATCTTAAATGCTCCTTCTTTTTTTTTAGTCAAGTGTATGCCTTGTTTTATAATGAGGACAGGAAAAGAAGAGCTCAGGGGGCCTTTTGAGGGAAAAGAGCAAAAAAAACAATTATCTCAGAGGGATTTTAATTTTCTTAACTCAACCTAAGAAGTGACACACTAAAAAGGACTGTGGTCTCTAAGGTGTTGAGAGGATCTTCCCTACAAACAGTTCCATACAAAGGCCTGAATGAAATCATTTGGTTCATTTAATCTGGTTGTGTGTAAGCATGTGTGTGCACAAGTGTCATTTTTACAGTATGGGCCTTCACATGGTCACACACATGGACTGACCTGTGTGTGTCCACAATGCGTCCTCACCTTTTGATGTTAATGCTGTCCTTGTTGGGTTTTTCTTTGTTTTTTATGTATTTTTTCCTTATCATTTTGTGTTTGATAGGATGCAAATGTCACTCATAAAGTTTCTATTGTAAAAATAAATAAATGATATTGTTGGGTTTAATTTGCATTGTAGCTCTGATCACTGTCGCTTAGTGAAAGTCACGGAAAAAGGACGAAGCACAGCAAGTTGGTTTTTGGATAGGAAATATTGTAGTGAGTGATATGCAAATGAGGGGCATACAGTTAATGTGGTTACGTTGGAAACTCCTTCAAAAATAAAACGGTATGTCATTGATGCCTTTTGAAAAGTTCTTACCTTATTTAGTACTCTGGTCATGATGGATTATTATTAGTTTTTAATGAGTGTATTAGCTTAAAGTGTTGGATCAGCCAATTGACCTAATCAGTGGTATCTAGCTATGCATTGGTTTATTTGTCCTGATGTTGAGATATCTGATATTTCTGCCTCCATGCCATTCTGATGAATTGTAATGGTAATCATTGTTAAGGGGTCAATACGTCTAACAAGTACTTTACTTTTGTATTCATTTATTTGGATGCCAATACTTCTTCAATTTGAATTGTGAATGTAGGACTTTCACGTAACAGAGTATCTTTACAATCTAGTATTGCTATTTTACCTAAAATATAAATTCTGAGTACTTTTTCCTCCATTGATTACAACTGATCATGACACTGAACGCATCGAGATAATTTTAAGATATTTCACAGCTTATAAAATGATACATAAACTAGTAGGGTGCAAAGCAAAATGTTTATTCGAAAAAAGGAACTCTAATTTCAATTCAGAACAATTGGCTTTGTTTTAGAACTGGGAGAGGAGCTTTTCTGCTCAACCAGGCATGGAATTAATTACTGCTTTAATGATGCCCTGATGGGTCTCAAAGCAATAGTTCAGCTGCTCGATGCACAGTGTTACTTTATTGTATAATGTTTATGCCACGTGAAAGTCTCTCACTGACCTCCAGCTCACTGCTCTATCCCGTGTCCTTAAAATACCCAGAAGAAAAGTGTCTGTTAATTGAGGAGAGTACTTATGAGTTGCAAGAACACAATTGTTTCTTTAATTACTTTAATTGTGTCCCTTCGACAGGGGCCATTAATCCTGTGTGTGGCATTGAGAGCAGAATGTTCCTGTTTGTAGTACAATGAGACCGTCACAGTCACCAGGGTCAAGTATAAAAGCCTGTCTTTAATTTCACTCGTCCCTAGTGAGAGAAAAAGCAGTGTTGATTAAATATATTTTTGGTTCTTCCTGCTCTTTAGGACTATATTCCATCATCTAACTTTCAAATTACTTTTAGGTTGTTGAACAACACGAGGGGGTCAGATTGGATTAAAAAAATACTTTGAATCTACAGATTCTGCCTGGATTAATAACATGTCCACGGTGACTGTACATAAAACCTCTGCTCAATCGTGCCATCTTAAAATGAGATTTATGTGTCAATGCTGCCTGGTTTTATAACATTATTGTTTGTCCTAAAAAATTGGTTTTGTTTTAAGGATTAGCTTAAAGGGAAAGTTAACCTCAAAATCAAAGATAGATATGTTCCTCCTGCCTGTAGTACTATCAATCGTCATCATTTTATCATGAGTGGCAAACACCTAGTTCAAATCCCACAATCTAATGTATGATGTGGTAATGCTGCATGTTTGCAAATGGCTTTATACAATATATTTGTAAAATAGCTATATAATAAATACTCCAGTACATTAACCCTAAATAATGGTTAACCTAATGTCCATTGTTTGAGATGCATGATCTCCCAATCATTGCATAATAATGGCTTCTCTAAAATGTCTTGACACTCTTTGCAAAAGTGATTGATGTATCTCTCGCTTTTATTTGGATACTGAGAGCTGAGAATAGGCCTGAGACTGTTTCTGAGCTCATTGCACATCTGGGTTGTGTTTCTAGAGCTTGCAGTGTTTTGTAATCTTTGGTGACCAATCAAAGACATTGCTTGTTTTGTCGCCACCCTGTGGCAGCATCTACTACTTACATTGTATTTGTATCCAGTAAGTAAGTGAGTAACTGTCTCCTTGCTTTATGTTATGGTTTATTTACTTGTTCACATTTATGTATTCAAAACTAGGGAAGCGAATTTATTTTAGAATCATGTAATGTTGTATATTTTCTTCAATTTAACCTTTGTTTTATAAAAAAGAGAATATACTCAGCGTTACCTTATACAGTAGAGACACTCTGTTACATTAGGTGCTCTGCTAACCCAAAGTCTGAGGTCCCTCACACCAGCAGACGCTTTCCCTTCTTTTACCATCCCTTCTGCAGCGTGTACATTTGGGTTCATTGCTTTTTGTCCTGCAGGTGTGTGCTTGCTGCTCTCAGAGTGTCCTGCAGGTCTTTGTACTGGGCCAGAGTGCAGGCCTCCTCCAGCCGGGCCCAGCGGTAGTCCTGGTGCTCGTCAGACAGAGTCACAGCTGTTCCTGTGTCTCTCAGCTCGGCCAGCCAGTACAGCACCTCTTTGGGTTTGCCTCGCACCTCGTAGCGCAGCTCCTGCAAAAAGCCGTCAACAACCTTCAGCTGCTCCTCTCCAAGCCCCGCCTCCTCCTTGGTCTCCCTCAGGGCTGTGGTAAGGTCGTCCTCGCCCGGATCCACATGACCTGATGGAGAACAGGTTAGATGTCACTTAGACAAAGAACATTTAAAGTTAGCTCATTAGTGTCTCTACAAACTACTTGAGGAATCTGTAGGTTTTTTGGACTTGTAAGCACCTTTGGGTGGGGTCCAGTGGTGCTGCCCATAAGAGGTCTGCAGGAGGAGGTACTCGATGTTGTCTGGAGGGACACAACTGGCGAGACGACGAAACACTATGAAGCCACAGGCTCGCAGCGCCATCTCACGGTTTGAAAAATGCACAAACAAGCACATTTCGCATTATGTTTGATTATGGAATTCCCCTATAGAACGCAAAAAGCTACTTAGTCAAACCCCTTGTCAGTGGAGCTCACCTGTTAACGTAGATATTAGACTCACCACTCTTCAAGGGAAGACCTTTGCACTGCTGAGGGGGAAACTTACATTATAAAATAATATTACACGCAATATGGGTTATTACTTTTTCACAATGTTGTAATGGTAGATG
This sequence comes from Notothenia coriiceps, assembly GCF_000735185.1. Taxonomy (NCBI): domain Eukaryota; kingdom Metazoa; phylum Chordata; class Actinopteri; order Perciformes; family Nototheniidae; genus Notothenia; species Notothenia coriiceps. The sequence goes on along the minus strand of NW_011335893.1, from coordinate 38,486 downwards.
GACAAAAATGTTCAACATGCTGTTTGGCAAGGAAAAGTAGAGTAGTTAAAAGTGTAATTTACTGGTTAAACCAATGCATATCCTGTGTATATAGAGCTACATATTTTTTAATTGTTTTAAACTTTTGGTAGTATATTTAAAATTGTTACCCTGGCACTTTGGTTAGGTATGTTTATGAATGCATGACTTTTACTTGCAACAGAGGGTTTCCAAACAGTGACGTGACTTATTCCACCTGTGGTAGAACATGTTTTTTTCAAACAGGCGTTAGCTAGCACGTTGTAACTTGTGCTGATTCATTGATGGATTTTGCAGCGAGACAGACCCAACACTGCTGCAACAATGGGATTATTTACCAGACCAAAACAATGATCAGATTTGATAACATGCAACAGTAGCCTATCTCACTTCTCCACTGGCACAGATTCGCTGTCAAACCTCGGCAGGCTTCACTTTCTGTTCTAACTCTACAGACATGTTCGCTGTTCTACCGTCAATGAACACATACTGCTGGTTTGACGACTATCTCAGTGACTTAACTTAAAATATGTCAGTGTTTTACTTACGGTTCACTGTGAAATATTTGCTAAAGCGTTGTGTGTTCCTCACCGACAGACAACACTGCGGAGCTGAGCGGTGCTCTTGGAATAGTGTCCGGTCCTCTCTGAAAACGGAAATAAACAGTTCCGCTTTGTAAAACTGCTTTGACAGTAGGCTACTCGTAGCCACTGCCAGTAATGAAAGATATGTATATAATAAAATAATCTGAGCTATGTAAATATGTACATGAACTCAAATACTGCACTTAAGTACAAATTTGAGATACTTATACTTTACTTGAGTATTTCAATGTTGTGCTACTTGGTACACAATTCAGAGGTAAATTGTGTACTCTTACTTCACTACATTTATTTTGTACCTTTAGTTACTGGTTTGGATTAATGATGTGAAATATAATCAACACTTAAGAAATACTTCAGTTACACCTGGAGTAGATACACAAGCTACCCTGCAGTACACAAAGTGATTAAAGCTGCACCTTTACCGGCTTTGATAATACTTTAATAATGCATCAATAGTTATAATCAACACATACTGTATCATATATCATTCCGAAATTGACCAATTTTTTTTGAATGACTACTTTAAGTATATTTTGATGCCAATACTTTTCTACTTTATCTTCAGTAACCTTTACTGAAGGACCTTTACTTTGAACAGAGTATTCCTAGACTCTGGTACTTCTACTTTTACTTAAGTAAAAAATAACTTGTAACTACCTGCACAATGCTAAAGGTGCATTAGATGTAGGCCATATGTAGCCTATATTTTAATAATATTTCCCCCTCTAATATATAGTGCAGTAAAAGTATAAAGAAGCAAAAAAATGAAATCTTTGCTGAAAATATGCTAAAAATGTACTTGTATCAATCAAAAATAGTGAGTACTGAGTAGGTGTATATAGTTTCTTTCCACTACTACTACTACTACTACTAATACTACTACTACACATCAAGTGCAGGCGATGATTAAAATAAGGAAGAGATTCATTTATCCTGTTACTCAATGACAGATCAAACAAAGCCTTTATTATAAACTCATATATTTCTCCATGATCTAGCTGCTGTGCCTGTGGGAGACAGATAAGAAATGTACCCATGAGTAGATAGGGCCAACTGAAGACTGCTTGTGTGTGAAGATAATAGAGATGGGGCCTCCTTCTCTGCACACCGAGCTGACAGCAGTATGGTTGTTCGGCTTGACGGATGAGACACCGCTGTTGAGTTTCAAGGTAAAGACAAAAATTCTCCCAAAATAAAAATTGTTGTTAAAGTCAAGTGAAAAATATATAGATACAGGGATAATCAGACAGACACACAGATGGGATGCAAGAACTCAATGTAACTTTGATGGATTTGCTAAAAATGTATCCTCTAGTCCCTCAGGGAACACGTAATGAAAAATGTGTAGTTTTCCTGACATAAACAATTATTTGTGCTTCTCTTCCTCAATAATAGCTGCCTGCGTTGTAGCCAGATGCCTCAGGACATGTAACTTTAACTGCCTACTACTGTGCTTACTCAGGCTGCACTGAAATGCTCATTACTCCACTCCGCTATACAGGATTCACATTTGGGGTCAGCTTCCCCTGCATCCAGATAGAATTGTGTATACTGACTGTCTGAGACTCACTTTAAAGTGACCAATGCTTTTGTAAAATAATGACATTCATATAGGTCATACATAGACTACTGTAATCACTATGCACTTGATTTGTTTCGGGGAACACCCAACTGGCAAAAAAATCCTTCAACTTTGGATGTATACAATTCTGATATGCTAAAGCTTTGCGCTGTCCTTAGTCTTTTACTCTGAAAGGTTCACTTAAAGCTGTGGTTGGCAGTTTATTTTTCAAGTTATTCGGCAAATATTTTATGGTGACCTTTGAGCATATTTCATATAAACTGCAAACTGGTTCTCATCCTGCAGCTCTCCCCACTCTGTCTTAGTATGCGTATGTGCTTCATACAGTAACCTGTAGTAATGTGTTTACACACATCAGGATTCATTCATCATGTTTGAGAACCTAATGTCATTATATGGCAGCAATTCCATTACAATTACCATCCTGATTTCTTTGCAAACGTGTGAGTCTGTAAAGACATTTCAAAATGACTGTCTTTGATTAGAGTCTCTAGTTAGCAAAAATACCAGCATAGGGTTTCAGAGATAGTGAAAAACCTTACTAAAGCTAAACCAAATGCTCATGGTCATTGCTGCAACTAGTTTACAGCAGCTAATGGCTAAGCTCAAGGCTAAACTATTAGCAATACATTTTCTCCCTGTCTTTAAAAGTTTAGCCTCACTGCTGCAGCCCAGCCATGACTGCTACGGTTATTAGTTGTTCAATTTGCCTTCTACCAACCATATAATTGAGTTGCTGTAAGTTAGCCGCAGCTAAGGGAGCAGCAGCTAAAACTGTTTGCATGATTTTCTTTCTCAGAAATGCTGTGAATATATTGGGCTCTTCTTTTTTTGGGTTGCTTTGCATTTTTGTTATTGTTAAAAAAAAGAGGCTTCAATATAAACTCTTCCTGCAGGCTATCGTTAAATCAGGCTTACACAATCTTAAGGCACGTGGACCTTTATTTCCAATAGTAACACTGAAAGGTAATCATTGAATTTTTGCCCTAATGACTTGCCAAAAAGAAACTGACCTCCCCCAGCTTCAATGGTTCGACTATTCATACAGTAATGAGGCATATATAAGAAAATTAGTATTGCAGGTCTGAGCAGATCTGATGTGCCAATAGATGTCTTTACTCTGAGTCTTCAAGCTGAATGTTCGGCAGGTGTACTTAATTTAAGATGACAACTCTGATGTGAGGTGCCAAAACACAATAATCCCAGTGGCAAATCTAATAGCCTAATATTTATATTAATTATTATTATATGTAAGTACTGACCCGGAAATACACAACATGCTGCACCATTGGCCTTCTTTGGGGTATAGTAACTGCTATTATTGTGATATGGTTAAAGGTCTCCTATTATAGCCTACTCTTTTTCATCAATATATTATAGGTCTCAGATATATACAAAACATGTCTCTGAAGTGTTTGACCCGAAATACCAAACAGATCATCCATTGTAGCATCCCATAGTCCCCTCTGTTTCAGCCCTGTTTCAAAAGTGCTGATTCTCTATCTTTTACTTTAGATGAAAATAAGGAGCCACTCCCCACGCCCCTCTGAGAGATATTTGGTTAAAAAGAACACAATGGTGCTCTAGGAGGAGATTCAGGTGNTAATGGGCGACTAGGGCTCTAAGACCGCGGTGAATCTGACAGTATTGCTAAAAAAAAACGAAACATGTGGCTAATCGGTTAGTGGTGTGGTGTCCCATTGGGGCGGCGGGGGGATCTCATTGGGGGGGGGATGAGTCGGACTTAGAGGAGGATCTCGGGTAAGCACAAGAAAAAATTGGTTGTATAGAGAGTCGTCCCCTCACCCCTACACCGAGAATATAAAGTAAAGATTTCATCTTTCTATCATCCTTGTCGTGAAACTTTGTCCGACTCTTGGTCTCGCCCTGATGACCCTACGAGTGCTGCGCTGACAGTACTTCGAAGACACGCCACGCACACTGAAGCCCAAGTTTGTGAAGTCTCTGTTGAGCAAAACGGGATATCTAGACTCTGAGACCTACCTTGCATATAAACTTACTTCTATTTCCCCCGATCCGATCTTATCCCGCTCTGGAGTTGGTATACGCTGCCTATCCCCTATCCGTCCAACTGCATATGGGTTTCTTCGGTTCTTACCACCGTCGCTCACAACCATAAAGGCCCAGCCCTCATGACCAATGTACTATCCTCACTTATTCACTTATCATCCATTCATGAACATCTCTGTGACATCTACGCGTGCCCTCCAATAACCACAACACACCGTGGCAGGCTGCTACGTCTCAACAGCTCAGAAGTTTACATTATCGTTTTTATATAAAATGGATCAGGACAAAAAGTGAGCGAATATTCTTTCCTGACACTTTCAGAGTCTCTTTACACGAGGGGACACATGTTTATATATAAAATACATGAAAAAGTGGATTTTGCATACTAGGTGACCTTTAAGATAAAAACATGCTTATTTATTATAAATACAAATTTGTGAAATTTTCTTTTGCATTCTTACCAAGCAGCCTTTCACAGAGCCATGGAGCCCACAGGAGGGCCTTATCTTGTGGGGAAGAAGGATGAACTGATTGAAGCAAAGCGCTCTTTCAGAACACTAGAGGGGCGGGACATATTGATCATCTACCACCAGAACGACTTCTATGCTATCGACTCTTACTGCTATCGTGAGTTCAGTTTTTCTTTTGCTTGACTCAAAACAATTAATTCTTAGAGAGGGAGATGGGGATATATAATTGGCTTTTAAACTTCATCCAACAAACAGTCAGTCTAAATCTAAGGTGTTTACCCATGCTGGCTTCCAGACAGTCCTGGACATTTAACTCTGAGCTAAAATAGCTTTTTTAGCCAAAGAACAATTAGGCACATTTCACCTTTTAAAATGTGTCCACTCAGCAAAATATTGTGTGTGCTCTGTTTGCTTATTCTGCAATACACTGATCCTGTCCCCTTCTCAACAGACGCTGGGGCAGCACTGCAAAATGGAGACATTGAGGTGAAGTTTATATTTATTAAAGAGATTAGAGGTTGTTTTTGTGTCTGACCCAGGGTTAAGGAGCCACAGTCATGCTTTTACCAGCTATTCCATCTACATTATAGTCCTTGCAAGCGACTGCTGGGCTAATACATATTATTACCTTAATTAAGACATCAAACCTGAATAAAATTAATGTTATGCTAATGTTGAATGACTTAAATGACCTGCATTTATCCAACATAAGGTTGTTTACCTGTTTTCTGTCAACACTCTTACAGGAATTTGACGGCAAGATGTGCATAGTTTGTCCGAACCACAAGTACAAGATCTGTCTGGCCCAAGGGGAGGGCATTTACAAGGCCAGAGACCCCAGGGAAAAGCCGTCTGTGTTCAGATGGATCTCCAAGGGTGTGAAGCAGCGGACTCACACGGTCACTGAGAACAATGGGGATGTCTATGTCAAGCTTTCTGAGCAAAGAGGCTTCATCGAGTCAGACTTCTACCAGGGAGAGAAGGGCAAGGTGGAAAGAGAAAAAGCTGCGGCTGCTGAGAAGAAGAAAACAAAATAGTGTAAAAGACGGAAGTCAATGGATCCTCTAAATTATTGTATGATGAATCTACTTGGTGTCAGATATTTAATGACGGATACAGTAGTTTTACTTGGGTCTTGTTTATCTTGATCATAGTGTTTACATTTGTATTTGTGGCTTACATTATATTTAAATGTTGTACTTAAAAATAAGGTCCCATCTTTAAGGTGGACAGTGTCAACTTATTTCACAGAATAAACTTTCTTCACGAGTGAATTTGATTCTATAGTGGCATGGAGCAGCTAAATGCGTACCCACACTGGTGTATCCCTCTGCATTTCAATATCTCTCATGTATTATGCATACAGCGAATGAATCAATAAGATAAAAAGGTTTAGTCTGGTCGATAATGTCCTAAAGTGGAAAATCATTAATGTAAAATATAAAGATCATATGATGGCCATTTCTGGTAATAACTATGTCTGTTCATTCCCTGAGATTACATCAGAAAGCACCAGTCTCAGGTTACAGGCTGCATGGGTTTCGTTTGTCACATCTTTCCCGTACATTGGCAAAGAATTCCTTGAGCAAACGCAACAAATAAAATAAATAACTTTGCTGAGGACGCTGTACCAACCCCTGAGGTTGTTGAATGTTTGTTAACAGCAGCTTCAGTCAGGTATACAGTGGCTGGCTCATGGGCTCCGTGCTGCAAACAGAAACTCAGTTTTGTTTTGAACATTCAACATCCTCCTCTAACTCTTGCCGAGACAACTAGTGTAAAGTTAGTGTATTTCCCAAAACGTCAAACTTTTCCTTTCATGGTCATGATGTCAGAATCATCTCAAAATCTGATTGTTTTCTGATGCAGTAATGTTGTACTTAAAGAATAACTAAAGGGATTCAAAACCTTTTCAGGAAATGTGCAACCCTGCAAGAAACAGATTTTTAAAAAACTGTCAAAATTGGTGCTACTATATCTTGACATATGATGGTACAATACGGGATTTTGATACCAATAATTTACATTTATATTATTATAAATATTATTAATCATAATTTGTTGCAAAGAAATCCTAAACAAAAGAAACTGTGTAAAGTAATTTTGTGATAGTTTGTTGAGCATTTGATGTAAAGAGTCAAGACAGTCACATCCAGATTATTTCTTTGTTTTTAAAAGCCATGGTGCAGTGTAACCCTGACATGACCCAAGAAGAACTACAGGGCCATGGGTCAAGCACAGTGAGGCTAAGGGGTTTATGATGTTCCTCTGTGCATGAATGATGCATGCTGCTGGTCTCTAGCTGGCCTACAGCAAACTTCTCTGTCTACGTGACGCATCGAATACAATCACGTAATGCACTGGGTTACATGGAACAAGGGGGTGAGCACTTCTGCAAAGTTGAATTGAGAATCTGGAGGTATTATTATGCGCAGATGGTAATTTGCAATAGGTCAAGTGGAGGACTCTTTGTCAAGATAAAGAGACTGTCAGGGGAAACCTAGGGGAAACTGCTTAGCAGGACTAGAGGATATTATTCCAGAGGGAGAGTAAGGCACACCATGTAGCACTAAATAAGTCTTTTAAACCAAAGGCCTACATACTCTCTGTAGGTTTTATGTCTTGCATTATTCATTGTGATTATCAACAAGAGAGGCTCTGATAAAACCTTTAAGGCTTGAGCTATTTTTCCTCTCAAAAAGCTCGGAAAACCCTGGAGTTTTTCCAAGAGGGAATACCAAAAAACAAAACACCCCTAAAGCCTGTTCAAGTTTATATTCTTGCTATATCAGCAAATTCTCTCTTTACACATTATGGTTGTCAGTATTATCACTATGGTTGACATTCATGCTTATGCATCTTAGCAATTCTTTTTGTGTCTTTTCATGTGGATGAGTTCAGTGTATGTCACAAAGTTATTAGCACACAGTGATGGAGTAAGTACTCAGATCTTGTAGTAGAATTACCACTGAGTAGGAATACTTTCTTACAGTAAAAGTGTAAAAGAACATGTTTCTGAAATAAAAGTAGAAAAGTATTGGTATCAAAAAAGTACTAATTTAGCAAATTAGTCAATTTCTGAATAATATTATATGATATGTTTTGATTGTAATTATTGATGTATTCATGTGTTTATCAAAGCTGGTAAAGGTGCAGCTAGTTTTAATTGCTTTATACTGCAGGGTAGCTTGTGAATGTTACTCCAGGTGTAGCTCAAGTCTTATGTGTAGATAATATTTCCCATTATTATTCCAAATGTACAGTAACTTAAGGTACTCCATAAAAGTTATTGAGTAAAAGAACAATATTTACCCCTGATAGTAGCAAACAATTGAAAGTAAAGTACAGTTACCTCAAAATTGTACTTGAGTAGGCTACATACTTAGTTCCCACTGTTGGACTCATGATTTTGTATTGAATGCACCCGAGGAAGCTCATGTTGTATTATCATTTGGAGGAGAAATAAACAGCTATGATACGACTAAAAGGTTTGACTGAGCGAAAAATCAAAATTCCGGAATGTCTACTGCACGAGGTTGTTTGTGTGTGTTGACGCGCGCTGCTTCTACGTCTGTGTCCGCGTGCGTGTTGCTGAGTCAGGCGAGACCGCTCTCTCTCTTTCTCTGTCCTTACCCTCTCTCTCCAGTTGCTCTTTTGCCAGTGAGACTTTGTTTTATCCGCCGACGTCATTCATATGGTCTTGACGCCGAGGCGCGAGGCTGCCCTCTCCTCGTCGCTAATTGTATTTCCCACCGTCTGACAACTTGTTTTTGTGTTAGCGCATTGACTGCCCATGGGCACTGCTGTCCACACACACCGTGCTGCTGCTGCTGCTGCTGCTGCTGCTGCTGCTGCTCCTCCGGCTGTCCGGTGCGCCTCTGCGGTCGGTTCGGGATGGTATTGGGCTCTTCCTTTTATGAATGAATAACAAAACTGGGGGGAAATGCGAGTGACAGTGAAACTCCCCAGCAGCCGTGCTCCCAGGGGGCCAGCCATCAATGAGAGGGATTAAGGACGGAGCCGAGCCGCGGCTCATTGCGGAAAAGCCGACTGCATACTGGAAACGCACTGTGAGGGAAACGGGCTCCATAGCGTGAACAGAAAACCGCGGTGACCACAATGTAAGTTTCTCTGGAGCGGCAACTCATTAAGGCATGGGAGGAGAGGGGGGCTTCCTGGTAGGGTTGCATGCTTTATTCTTGTCAGTATCACTGCTTGATATTATCCATCAACGAAAATATGTGTCAAAGTGTGTGATTTATTGAACCATAAATCCCTCTCTCAGGTGTAATAAGGGGCCTTGGCAAAGCTTCTTCTCATTCATTGTTAGTGACATAACGGTGATGCACTGGCTCCGTGATAGACATGAATAATAAGGACCTAAGCAAACAGAGGTGCCTCCTCTGCCTCAGTGCTATACATCTGGATCACCATTATGGTGATGTGCAGCTTGACTCAAGTCACTTACAACAAACCACATGGCTTACAGGTCCATCCACATCGTGGCTCTGGGCAGCGAGTGCCCCGGAGGAGTGGGGCCCGGGGAGGAGATCATGGGCCAGGGGCAGCTGCAGGGAGGCCTGCTGTGGAGCTACCTTGGCCATGGAGCTCTGGTGGGACCATGCGACCTGGAGAGCAGCATGCACAACCCGGCCTTCATGGAGTACAGCTCCCTTGTGTTTGGAGATGTCACTGTGGTGGTCCGGGATTGCCCCAGCTGGGTAAGATGCTCATAGAAGAGAAAAAGAGACCTCTTGCATGGGTTGATACAGTGTGAATCATTGCCCTGCTCATTCATGTGTCTTTTTCTTGATTTGCAAATGCTATCAGATCTACTTTGTAGGTGTTTCTTTCACACCTTTCTGCTTGTGTGGTACTAAACAAGTCACGTTTTGCACAGGACAGTTAGAGAATGAAAAACACGCCATACAAAAGGTCTAATTTTGTCACATCATTGTCATTGTGAAAGAGTGTCACTCTGATGACATGCTATTTACTTTCTCACTCTGCTTCTATTTCTCACAAGCTGTACAACATTTCAAATTCCAAGGCCACTTGCTAGTTCCAGCTCTGATTGCAGGCTTTATAGAAATCACTCTATTCTTAGCAGGGTGCTATTTTAACATGCACTGCACACACACAAACATTAAAGAAACTTGTGTTCTTAATGGAATATGAATCTGAGTGTTGTTTTTAAAGACACACTTCCTATTATAAGGCTGTCAGTCTCAATTCTATGGCTCTTTGTCCTTGTTTTTTATTCAAAACGCTGAAAGCTTTTTTGAAGGGTTTTTTCTGCTCAGGCTGGTTTACAGTTAGCAGCTATAGCCTTGCAGGTTCTTGGGGGTAAAGTCCCAAGTGTTACACTGAGGTATTTATTCGTAGGGAGACTCAGAGGGGAAGGATTAGAGTTGCTTAGGGTAAGCATGATGGTAAAGGTTGGGCATTCTGACCATTTTCTATATTGCCTTGTTCATAACTATTCTCCTCTTGCCTTTGCAGGACTTGTTGGACAGTGATTGGGCCAGTGTACGGAAAGTTCTTGAGCAGGCAGACATCCTGGTCATTAAATATTCAGTCACCGATAAGCTGGCCTTCCAGCAGGTCCGAAACGGCTACGCCCCGAGACTCCGCCCTCTCCTGAGACACTGGGGTGTGCCGGTCATCCTGGTTGCTATTGGAGCACGGCTAAACGGTGAGTATTCTCTTATTTCTGAGTAAGTTGAGATTAGCCTACAATGCTCTGAGAACTAATGACTCCTCAAACAGGCATTGTTATACAGGAACAAAACGACTTATCTCTCAGCCATTGCATTTGATAAACTGGTGTTTATGGGGTGATAAGCCGCTGCCTGAGTTATTGAGTTTGATTGCAGGACAATACCATGTTCTTCTTGCCTGGTCAGTGGGATCACTGCTGGAGCCTTGCGTCCTCTAGTGTGTCCTTCCAGCGATGTGGGGGATATGCTCACAATTACATCTCCTCTTGGCTGCCTCTGGGCGGTCAGCTCACACGCTTTCCTGCAGGAAACACACCAAAGAAAGACACTAAGTTGATCGTTTATGACCATAAAAAGCCCTGCAAGCAGACAAGAACTTGTACAGCTGTCGTTTCATTGAAAAGTGCAACACAACAGTAGCTTGTCGATTAGACGCTTTACCAGCGGCAGCTTAATGCATCACACATTACAAACATGTATGCTGGTACCTCAGTGTGTCTGCATGTGATTGTACACACACACACACACACACACACACACACACACACACACACACACACACACACACACACACACACACACACACACACACACACACACACACACACACACACACACACACACACACACTCACACACTGAGTCTTCTTGATTCCAGATTCTCTACAGACGCTCATCAAATGCACCAGGTAGTATTTTTAGCTTATCTGCACAGCATACTTTCAGATCCTGTCAGAGCTCCGCTGCAGAATGATCACAGTGGAAGTCAAGTCTTTGCCAGAGAGATAGAGAGGAAGAGAGGGACTCTGGAGCTGTGGACCAGAGCCTTTGTTTGCGTTTTTTGTTTGTGGCTGACTACTGTGAGTATTTTCATTCTATCCCCTCATGATCGCAGAGAATGACGGCTGAGCTCCGAGCGCTTCCCGCTGCTCGACTTAAGACCACCTAAGGCACAGCTGTGGCAGGGAGCGCTTCTGTACGTGCATTAGCACAGCCAATAAACCGGTGCTGAACGCAGGAGCGCAGACAGATTTATCCAAGGGCACACACACACACACAAACATACCACTAGTATGCCAAGTCACCGCCTGTCAGCCGCTCACACACACTGTGCTTTCCATCCCTCTCTCACACAGTCCGTCTCTATGTCATGCCTGTGGGTTATTAGCTGTATGATTGATCAAATGCCTCAGCACTTAGCTGTATGTCCCGCTCATTCTCCTTTTACTCTCTCCCTCTCCTCCTTGTCTTTTTTTTGCTTCAAGCTAATCCCTTCAAATGTTGTCTGATTTGGTGTCTTTGGTCCCCATGCTCACATTCCACAGTGTGGATGGTCCTGCTGCACACACGCTCTGCAGATTTCATTTAGTTTGATGATCTATTTGATCTATTGTTGCAAGAGAGTTCTTTGGTTTTTCTTTGGAATTAGTAGTCATGTGGAAATGGAAGTGCAAAATGCATCAGTATTTAATCAAAGAAAAACCTAATGATATTTCAGGAACAAACAACAGAGCAGAAAACAACAATCTTTCAGAAAATAAATATCCTTTTGAGATCGTTATTAGTTCACATCATGAAAGCACAGGCTGTGGCGTCTGTTCTGCTTTGAGAAATTAGTTTTCTATTTGAATTAAGTAAGTGACAAGTTGTGTTCTGTCACACATAGGATCTATTTGTTTCTCCTGTTTAGAAGGACCTTTTAAGCACTGAAACGTATTTACACAATAGTTTGTTTACACAATACTTTACTGAATTGTTGTGATGGTGTTGATTCTGCATTTCTCAATCTGATATGTTTCACACATTCAGCTGATTTCTTTAGTTGTCAGTACATTGTCCATTTGGCGAGGGTCAAACTCTGGTTGTTACCCAGCTTTGCTCTGATTGGTCCATTCTGAGAGTGGATTGATTCTTAATCATGCAGATCACAACCACCGGGGTGATAACTGGGACTATACACAGTTAGGGACGCACTCTATTGGATTTTCGTCAATACGCCAATATTTTCAAACTTGGGCCTTTTTCGATTGCCGAAACCAGTAAATGCACATGTTTGCCACATGGAGGTACATGTCATGGAATCATGTTGGAAACATTTTCCATTTCTGGCTGATATTTAATTTTCAAAACCTTTATTCTCCAGTAATGTCCTACAACCCTATACAGTATAGGCCTTATACTTCACGGTGTTGTCAACTAGACATGTCTGAACATTCAAACAATCTCTGATAAAAAGGTATCGAGAGATATTAGCTCAGTGTGCAATTCTTTGTCTGATTTCTGTCTTTGAAACATATTTTCATCTATGTCTTGTTTGGACAGCAACATTAAGGTTTCAAATGCTGCCATCTGAAGCACATCTGGTAGTTAGTTTAGTTAGATACCATGCATGGGCTGTATTTCACGGCCCAGTGCAGCTCATTTTGTGACAAGCATTTCCAGCACTGACTGTTCAAGTCATGCAAGGTTCATCGTAGAATAAACTCTGCTCTTTGAATCTAGATGAAGGCCCTCCGTGTACCTGTCCGCTGTGTGCGTCCGACTGGAGCAGCTGTGTGCCTCACAGTGAGGGTCTGCAGCTGTCCCGGGACCTGGGGGCCACCTACCTCGAGCTGCCCTCTCTCAACCACGTCTTTGTGGGACGCTACTTCGGCAGCGTGGTGAGTGGTCACATAAGGACATTACTTTTTCACCCGACATCCCATGACAATAACCCTTTAGAAATGTGTTAAAACCTTCCAACTCTCCCTGTCTGTTACACTCCATAAACTCTGCATTTCTTCGTAAACTGAGTAGAGGAGAAAAGGACAGGTGGCTATGTTGGTTCCTTCAAGAAGAAAGCAAAGAGTTGATGACGTAACATCACTATTTTGGTAACCTTGTATTTGTACTAACGATTGCATTTCTGCATTATCCAGCTGGAGTACTTCATGATTCAGTGTCTGAAACACAAAGCCAAAGAGAGGCCGGAGAAGAGAAGAGGAAATAAAGTGAACGATCTTCGCCCTCCTCACTTAGAGCAACCAGGTCAGAGGAATGCTATGGTATCTCAAAACTGCTTTTAACTGGCATTTCATTTTGATACCCCTATGAGGAAATAGGACCAACGGCCATTTTTTCTTTTTTATTTGTATTTAAAATGATTGAGTACTTATTGTTTTCTGTCTTTTTTGAGCATTTAGTCGGACTGACTGGATTGTTACTCCTACAGCTTACAAAGCTATAAAAACAGCTGAGCACAAAGGATTTGATCCAGATCAATATCCTCTGTAGCACACTGAAAAACAAGGGGAGAGAAAAAGAGCTAGGTAGACTCCTTTTCATTCAACGACATTTGAATCAATTCAAGACTGAACTGTTTTCAGCAACAGTGGGTTTTTCTGAGGCATCACAGTGATAGTTGTCGGGGTTGATTACCTATTAACGCACCTTTAACCATGCTTTCTTTAATTGATTATGGTTTTAAGATGACTTATTAGCCGTGTCTTTAAAGGTGCCGTCTCCATTCAGTAGCATCCTTAATGTAGGGGGATGTGTCTTTAACTTTAGTCCATCCTATTAAGGTTAAATATTTATGTCAGCTATGCAAGATTTATGCAAAATGACATTTGATTTTTCTTTTATTTCTGTCTGAAAGCAGAGCAAATCTCTGAGATGAATAATGGTAAAGATGCTTATATCATGTTTGGGGTATTCAGAAGATAGACAAGAACATTTCACACATTTTTCTTTTTGAGAAGCTGCAACTAGAGAATGTCTGAGAATGACACGCTTAGTTGTTAATCCAAAACTTTCCCAAAACTAAATGGTTCAAACCCTAATTAAGTTTTAATCTTTTTATTTGAAAGTCAGAATTTCAGATTGCATGTATAGTTATATTCAGAACAAGCCAAAGTGTGTCAAAATATTTCATTTTTCAGTCAGTTTGCAGCTGCAGACTGAATCATACTGCTCAGATAACACAAAACTCTTATCAATACAAGAGATAAAGGATCACAGTGAACAATGATCAAGAACATTTCACACAGCGAGCAGCAGAGATGCACCAAGGTTGGTTATTTTACAAAATATTCAAATAAACAAACCAAGATGGAGAGCTTGACGGATGCATGTCTGTTGCTTTTCCTGTATTTTAATGCTCTTATTTTTTTAAGACTTTAGACTTATGTTTTATCCCAATCGCCTAAAATCGGTGTGATTAAGTCTGCAAACAATTGAAATTCCTGGCTCACGAATGTTCGAACAATTGAAAGCTTTCTGAGTGTAATAATTGATTAAAAGAAAAAAACCAGATCTAGTTGTACAATCAATTTAAAAAATGGGAGTCCAGTAGTTTGTGTTGTGCTAAATTCATAACTACACTCCTGTCTCCTTTCATTACAACTAGACTACTACTGCCATGCCTGTTCTTTTCCTCATACAGTTAGTTTTTACAAAAGAAACCACCTTATTTAACACAAACTACGCTGTTCAATATCGATCTGGCCAGCTGTATCCGATGCATGACTGACATCTTTGAGTCCCGCCAGAAAGGCAGCAAGTGCTGGCAGATTTATCCGTGCCTGTCCAACACTACTTAACTCTGCTTATGCTGTGGCCTGCATTAAATATGACGTGCACTGACTCAGGAACAGCACAATTTTCACGGCCAAATCTGAGCAGCCATAAAAAAAGGAAATGAGTTCTACAGAGAAGGGAGCAGTGTGTGTTGAGCAAGGATAAGAATGTAATAGGACAATGATTTGTGAAGCCCCCTCCCCTCGCTGCTCATTCCTTTTCACTTTTGATTAAACGGAATAGACGTGCATTATACGTTTTTTCTCCTTATTTTTATTATAATAATAATAATATAATAATAATTATATTGCAGTGTTTTACTGCTACATAGTTCACTGCAAATCATTTATCTGCCATTTGACCTTTAAACATAAACCTTATTTAAGCTTTTAGATGTGCTTTGCTTCAATTTAAAAAGTGTTATCATCAAAATAATAGTGATTGTGAACTCTGTGTTACTTATTCTTCACCAAGTTTAAAACAAGGAGGAAAAAATACAGTCAGTGCAAAGACAAACATATCTGAAAGCATTTTTTTCCCCAACTTGAGCAGAATGGCATGGCACAACCTCACATTGGTCTCTCCTTTAGTTCTTTCTTGCTTTACTAAAATATCTCACTGCACTTTGTCTGTCACTATCACTGCATCACAACTCTGTCACTACATTCACCCAAATTCATCATCTAAAAAGGTGATAACACTAGGAGACGAAGACAAGGTAGATTGAGGAGAAACAAGTACACCAAAAAGTGCAAAATACCACACTTTCTCAGTGCTTTGAACATAACATATCTGGTGCTTTTGCCAACACGAAAAAGCAGGTGAGCTGAATTTCAGCTGTGACTGTTCATTACCACAATAATCCTATCCATCTTCCCCTCCTTACTTCCTCCTCCTCCCTCCCTTCAGCACGTCTCCCCCCCATCCGAGTGGAGGAGTCCAGCTTCTCCCAGGACATGCAGTGGTTGTTGGAGCGTGGTGTGCAGTTCGCCGATGTGGCTTTCTACGCCGGGGACTCTGGGAAAGAGCTGGGATGGGCGCACGCTGCGGTTCTGTGTGCCGTCAGTCCGTACTTCAGACAGCTGCTCCTTGGGCCCAAGACCAGGTAGGAGCCACATTAGCTTGTTCACACGATTGAGTGCTGCAAACTATTCCACCACCTGCAAACCACCTGAATGTTGCCCTCTGATTGGACAGGGAACGCCCCCAGTCGCGGTGTGTTTGCAGAGAGCGCGATGGAGGCCCCAACTCGCTGCTCTCCAACTGGGATGGGGCGATTATTGACGACATGCCACGATCAGAGGCGCACTCGACAGGACGCCTCTCTCGTCTGGTGGTGAAGGACCCCCTCCTGTGTATGTGCTTGTGGGAGACCCTCATGTTCATTTATAGAGGTAAATAACAGACACACACAGCACACTAGAGGCAACTGAGCAAAAAAACAAACAAATGTTTCGTTTCTTTCCCAGAAAATGCTCATTTCCATTTAAAGGGGTCATATTATACTCATTTTCAGGTTAATATTTGTATTTTGTGCCTCTACATTGACATGTTTCCATGCTTTAATGTTCAAAAAGGTCTTTATTTTTCTCATACTGCCTGTGCTTTCACCCTCTGTCTGAAACCAGAGCCCAGTCTGATCTGATTGGTTAGCTGGCTCTGTTGTGATTGGTCAACGGTTTAAAGATGAGTTGGAGAGCTAACCAATAGAAGCGCATAGCGATGTCCCTATTTTGCAGAATAAACAAAGGAGTCCAATGGAAGTTTTTCAGGGAGGGGGGTGTGTGGGGGAGTCAACTTCTCGATTTTAGCCTCTGCACACCCTTTACATGCACAAAAACCTATATAACACACTATAGGAAAGGTAAAACCCCAAACAGCACAATAGGGCCCCTTTAACTCTGTTTTTGCTTTAGATACATTTGCCCTATGTAGATTCCTCTAAAAGTTAGTTAAAAGATGAATGTATTATTTCCTTTATTGATAAATCATTTTTGTCACAAAATGCCCCAAATTATAATTTTCCAAAGCCAAAGAGGACAAATGTAAGTGTCTTGCATCAGTCCAAAACCAAAGCATTACCTTCTCTCTTTTTGAAGACAAAGAGAGCCTGAGTGGTCATCCATGTCAAATCTTATGGCAATCCATCTGGTGCGGTCTGCCCTCAGGGCTTAGATAGGTAGAACAATTCATCTAGAGCATTCGGGTCCTTTCTCGACTTAATGCTGACCCCCTTAGAGCAGATATTGTCACACAATTCTGCTTTTAGGCCGGTTTGAGATTTTCTCAGATATTTGAAGCACTCTGAAACCTAGCTCAAGTTAACATTTCAATATTTTCACGTTGTTACCTGCGTTGGGCAAATTTAAGTGCTATTTGTGTAAACGTTTATGCTGCAGGCTTCATTTTGTTATGTTTTAAATTGTTATTATCCAAGCAGCCCGTCATACACATTTTATTATAATTGAAGAGGCCTTTTTCATTATTATTAAGGTAGCATTTTTTCATTGTGAAAGCACTTTTGAGATTGGTTTCTCCGGGTTAATGTTTTTTTTATGCTGTGTTATGGTTGGGAGCTGGTTCTTAGGCTTTTTCCTGATCTGCTAAAATCAGTCTCTCCACAGAAAGATTAATATCTCTACGAGTTTTTCGGTCATTGGGGTCAAAAAGAGCATTCTGTGAAAAGAAAAGAAAAATCAATACATTGCACTGCAAAGTATAAACTTGAAATATGATATCGGCTTAGATAATCAGAAGTGAATTCTGGGGGAGGCTGCCAAATTCTGACTGTATTAAAAGATGTTGCAACCTAAATCACAACAACACAGAGGAGCCTCCCATCCCTGCTAGAAGATGCTCAACCCGACTCTCTGGCACCAGGATCTGAAGTACAGGAAGGGCCAAATGAGGTGGAGATCAGAATTCAGCACCGTCTCCAAAACAGCAGCCAACATGCACTTAGTGCAGAGAAATCCGGCTCATCAGTTAACTCCCATCACACCACATGATTTCTAGGAAAGGATATGCATCCCATTCTGCATTGCAATCATCAATCACTTCCTGCTTTTAAATGCCACAAGGCATTGACTTGCATTCATTGTTATTTTAATAACTAATTATTAGTTTAATATCGTATTGGCTTGTTCTTTTGCCTGTACATTATATTACATGAGTTAAAACGCACAACATGTTCTGCCATTAGGAGTCTCAACCAAAACAATAAAGCATTTGGTGGCTCAATGATGTAGTCCGGGATCACGGGGAACGTTGTCTTCAACACCATTTTGTTATTGTAGTCATCTTCTCCTGGTTAGCATTCCTTCAGGGATCATCGTTCAGGACGTTTTTTTACAGGGAGACGAAATATGTGCAGACATCTCCTCCTCTCCAATACACACCTACCCTAAAGCTGTTTCAGGTTAGAATCAGTGTCTCTCAGAGGTTGCTCTGCGTCTAACGTTTCCTCAGATTGTTTCTCTGATAAATTAAGATCCAGATGTTTTGGAGGTATTCACCAGGGAAAGATTCATCCCCAGAAGTCCTCTCCTCAACTCAAGAAACAGCATGGGTGTTACTACTTACTCTGATAATTAATCACATTACATGTAATGATTACCTACGCTATGGGGCAGGCTGCTCCTCCCAAAATACAGTCTGGCCTTCACCTCATCTTTAATTATTTTCTGGAACTAATAAAAACGGGATGTTAAGAGCATTCCATGGAATATAACAAAAAGTGTTTCTGAAATAAATGACATACCCCACCTTTAAGACATGTTTCCTTACGTTGCCAATAGAATGAAAAGGGGTAAAATCATGGTTTAAGATAAATATCACTTTTTTTAAATTACTGTTAGGATACGGTCACAAGAAAAAAGGGATCATTGAGGTCAAAAAGTCCATTTATGTCAGCTTCCAACCTGTGGACACATGTGCAAAGTGGATTTTCCCATTACAAGCAACCGAATGAAATGGATAGCTAGCTTGATTAAAATGACAGATTTCTTTAGTTTTGAGAACTGATGGAAGCATTTGGGATAATGTACACAATCTAACTAAATAAAAAAAACAAAGGTCTAGATAGGCTTTTAAAATATTTCAATGTCATATATTATAGCTTTAAATACAACTGGATGGATAGAGCTAGACATTCAGCCTGGAATTTCTATTCCCCTCCAGATGCAGTTACTGTTTTTCCAATAATTTAGATGTGATGATGAATGTCCCCCTGGCAGCAGAATGCTATTGGATCCTGTCCAATGTTCCATTTTGGTGAGGAACAGAAATCAGTCAATTGAAAGTGCTTGATTTTAAGCGGCAGTTGTATTTTAATCTAGTTTCTGATCATTCATCGTGTAATTCTGTGATCTCATGATGATTTCTTACTTGTAGTTAGATGCCCCGAGGCCACTCCTGTTTCCTTTGTCTCCAGCTCAGGCATTAAACACAATGGACACGTGGATCGGGACACTGAGCGACGTCTTAGCAGAGCCTCCATCAAAGCAATGGCTAATGAGATATGTTGATAGAATCTGACACAGTTACAGTTACATTCATAAATGATTCACTCTGTGGTGTAAAATGAACATTATGTTACATTAACTTTTATGAACTCCCAGGCACACGCAGGTATTTAACATGCAACCAAAATATTTGCAAATTGCATAAAAAAGGTTCTCTATTGGCGTGTTATTCGTATTTAAACATCCCTGTGATATTCTTTGCAACATCAGTGCCTTAATGAAAATGTTCTGGGTCTGCAGCTCAGGGGCTGCAGTGCTTCATGTGCAGTCTGCATGCTGTGCCGGAGCCCTCATGGCAAAAACGCTGCGCTCACATATGATTCATGGCCGCCTCTCAACATGTATGTGAGCAACACTGTTGGTCCGACACACATATACACCAGAGGCAGACACACATAGGCTGAGTGTGTGTGCGCTGGTGAAGGGAAGAAGATTATAGGGTTAGACTGAGTGACTATATGAATAAAAATAAGAAAGCCAGCGATGGAAAGACGGAGTGTGCAGTGTGTGTGTGTGTGTGTGTGTGTGTGTGTGTGTGTGTGTGTGTGTGTTCATGCACGCATATACACTTCCATGGAGTGGCTTTTTTCTCAGGGTAAGATAGGAAGCATACAGGAGTGGACATTTGCGAGCAAGGTGGAAAAACGGAGGTGAGGGTGAGAGACCGGAGGTGCTTGAGATGCTGGAGGTGGAGAGTGTTTGGGTGCCGGGAGAGCTGGGCACTAGAGCATACTGTAAATGCGTGTGTGGGGCTCTGAGAGAAAGGGAAATGCTTTCATGTGCAAGGCATTATACCAATGTCACGTTTCCAGAAAACACTGCAGGGGAGACTCTGTTAATTCTTGTGTAAAGAACTATGCTGAACCTTCAAAATAGTGGGTCAGATTGTACGTTTAAAGCAGCTGACCTCACATGCAGTGTATTCTGTGTTGTAGCACAGTGAGCCAATACTTAGCGTTCATTTTGCAGCAAATCCACAACGTGCCACCCTCAGCATTCCTCAAGATGGGATGCATTTCTTCTGCAGGCAATTCAATGCCACTCATTTGTCAGCTGTGGCTCATTTGTATTGGCTTGGCAGAACTCATTTCCATAACAATATCATGTCTATAAACGCTCACTCGTGTTATTATTCCGCGCTTGTTTTTTTGTCAATGCAGTGTGTTCACACAGTCACAGAGGCCGTGGCTGAGCTTGTGTGATGTTAACTCTGTGAGACTCTCTCTTTGTGTAGTGAGCTGCTGAATTATTGAGTTTGTCACTTGGGTTCTATAGTGTGTGTGTGTGTGTGTTTAGTACATATACAATGTGTGTGTCAGATGAATCCTTCTGTGATTGTGCTCATCTTGGCTATATTTAGACGAGAGAGCAGTTGTTGTAATTTATCAGTAGTTATGGAAAAGGTTTAGGAAAGACAGGAAATCAGCGGTTGTTCCCCAAAAATCTATTCTGTCAGCATTTGTGTTGATGTGTTTGTGTAGCTGACTGCAAAGGAATACACAACCACAGAAACATATTTGTGAGAATATAAATGAATGAAATGATGTAGCATCATTGCAGCTTTTGCTTTTTGCATTTGAATTCCAGTGTATCCTGTTGAGTTTGTTTCCATCATGTGTTTTTATTTTGTGTTGGGTTTGTCTCCATCATGTGTTTTTATTTTGTGTTGGGTTTGTCTCCATCATGTGTTTTTATTTTGTGTTGGGTTTTTCTGCCTCATGTGTTTTTATTTTGTGTTGGGTTTGTCTCCATCATGTGTTTTTATTTTGTGTTGGGTTTTTCTGCCTCATGTGTTTTTATTTTGTGTTGGGTTTGTCTGCATCATGTGTTTTTATTTTGTGTTGGGTTTGTCTGCATCATGTGTCAGCCCCAAAGCTCCTGAGCTAATCTCTCTCCCCGCCTCTGAGGTGTCTGGGCCATGCAGCGTTATCATCCGGCACCGGGTGTGGAGGTAATCCCTCTATCAGCCCAAATACCGTCATTATGAACTAATGATGAGATAAATCCAGCCCCGTCCGGCTCCCTCTCCCCTCAACAGCCTGTTTATGTGTCCCACTGAGATAAAGTGCGCCACCTCAATCAGCTGCAGGGCTGCAGGCTTTATGAGGGAGGAGGATCCCTCTGAAGTAAACACATGCAGCACAGATGCAGAGTGGAAACACTTCACTTTTTCTTTTTTGACGGTGACTTAATTTTTGTTACAGCCCAAATGTGTATTTCTCTATTCATTGGAATCCATATTACTTTACATTACATGTTACTTGTTAGACGCTTTTATCCAAAGCGACTTACATACTCAATACTGTGGGCAATCCCCACAGGAGCAATTTGGGGTGAAGTGTCTCAGGGACACAACGACATGCTGACTGCAGTGGGGTGCCATAATCCTCTAGCATGAGGTTCACATTAATGTGGAATGTCTCAATAATAATATATTGGTGTGATAGTTTGAGTTTCTAAGCATGTATGCTCACAGTAAACAACTGAATTTACATTAATAATAAAAACATTTATACAATGATTTTGCAAATGTGTACATGTATCTACATATATGTACATGCATATATTCATACAGTACATACATATAACAATGACCATACACTTACATAAAAGATTGCACATACTATGTGATAAAACAGCAATGTGCAAGTCATATTTTGTTTATGATCAAATACCTGCTCACCTGACCTTTCATCCTCCTCAGCTGTGCTTTGTTTTTAATGCTTATTAGCAAATGATGGCATGCAACACATTAAAGGTGGATGCAGAACAATGTAAACATGACTTTCTTCACATCAGTATGTTAGCTTTGTAAATGGGAGCATGTTAGCATAATGGTGTGGATAACAAGCAACGCCCTCCCTCAATACAGCCTCACTGAGCTGCTAGTAAGGCGGCAGACTCTTGTTTAAACACACTAGTGTTTAAACTGTGTTTTCAGCTTGGAAAACTTGTCCATATTATCGATGTGATCGGATTGAAGTTGAGTAAAATGCAGAAACTTTAATTGACTGTACCTGTAATTTAAATGAGCAAAATGTGGATCAAAGTTGTACACATCCTAATGCATTTGATTAAGGCCTAGTGCTTTGATTGGCAAAGAATTGCATGATTAGACGGCAACCAACTGGAAAAACACTGAGCTTTTAAAAAAACTGACCTAAAGTAGAACACAATTCTAACTATTATCCAATTAAAAGGGAGGCAGATTTGTTATGGCCACTTGTGTGTTTTGCAAACGCCTGGGTCACTGTTTCTGATACTCGTGGAATCTGGACAGCTGGTTCCACCCATAACCACAATAGATGATATAAGCAGACACATTTTTAGAAGGACCTAACTTTGTCAGCACCAGAGTAAGGTATGTGGGTGTTTTAGGACACAGTGCCAGCTCCAAAAGAGTTTGCCTGTGTGTTTCTGTAAACAGTGCTATTGTGGGTCTGAAGAGTCTGTGTGTTTGTGGATGTTTCAGGAGCGTGGGAGTGGGATCACCTACAGGAGGCGCTGGAAGAGAAGCTGAAGAATACACTTGCTGCGGCTCAGCTGATTGAGCGCATACGATGCCTCATCGGCAAAGAAAAGGTGAGGACTTCAATGTTTAAAATAACCTCTCTTACACTTACATTCACGACAAAGCACATACTGAAAAATACATAACATTAACTCACCTCTGTTTGGACAAGTATAGATCACGACAGAAGAAGAAAAACAAGAATATCTTGTGGTGTGGATGCTATAACAGTTGTCTTTGCAAAAAGAGGTTAAATATTTACAATCTTTCAAATCTTTGAAGTTATGAACACTTGTTTTCATAGCTGCAGACTAACGGCGCCTTAATTAACAAGACCATGTTTGAAAAACAGCCCAGTGATAAGTGGCTATAATTAGCTTATTTGCATATTATCTGCCTGCATCACCCCTCAGATACTGTGGGAACTAGGACAGAATAAACAAGAGATGCCTTCAAAAGAGAAGGACATTCTCACAATTACTGGAAGATTTCAATCTGCAGCGTCGCATCTTAAATGTATTGTGTCTATTTGGGAACACGAGGTGTAATAGGCAGGCAGCAGAATTTGACATTAGAGACGTCAGGAGAGCTGACATATCTGCGTCTGACAAGCCCCTGGCACCATGCACGGCCCACCAACCCATCTGTAAGGAACTAGGTCTTTTACCTGAGGCGGTGCTGACACACCGAGTGACAGCTGGGCTACTTTAACGCAATGAGACACCATAGTGTCCTGTCGTGATGTGATCTCCTCCTCTGAAAACACCTCGGGGTCCCCTTGCTCTGCGAGGAAACCGGCTGAAATTCGCTTTTTTCTGTAAGCTGTTCTAATGATGTACAAAATCGAAGAGTCTTGATTCTGTTGCTGCCTTCTACTGAGGACTGTGTGTTTGCCGAGCGCTCCCTCTGCAGCAGAGCAGTGCGAGAATATGAAGTTCTTTGTGCTCCAGTTGACTGAGAAAGGTCACTGGATGGAAATGGGGTGCTTTGAGGAGACTCACTTAAAAACCGCTCTCCAAAAAGACACCCTGACAGCTGCTAACTCCACCTCTTGTGCACTGCAGCAAATACTCATCGTGCATCCTTTGAATGCTTAAAATGAAAAGGAACACCACGTTAAGAAATTGACAGTTTGGACAAGTGTGTGGTTGCCAGTCTGTTCTCAGCAATAGCCCATCCCGTCATGTCGATCTTGGCATTGCAATTTAAGAATGTTTGGGTAGGGCTAAGAAAGACTGGCAGAAGGTTCATTTGTATTCAACGGAGGAGGTGGGATACATGCATGGAATGGCAAATGAGCTGCTAACTAGTAGCTGACATCCAGCAGTGGAATGTAAACTCTCTCTGTACTTTCCTTTTGGCTTATTTTTCTTCTGTGTGTGTGTGTGTGTGTGTGTGTAGGGCCCCAGGGACACCCCCAGCGCCAGGGCGGCTCAGCTCGGCCCCCAGACTCTTGTCAACCTCTTCAATTCTCCTCTCTACTCTGACGTCATCTTCATGGTGCAAGGTGGGCCAAGTCTTATCTGTTGGAGACGTTCACAAATGCATGCGCCGTCACACCGCAGAGGAAGGTCACATTTAATTAGCCCTGATTGAATTATGTCGTCAGTCCAGGGTCTGGGCATACATTTTGAGGCAAATTAAAAGAGGAATGGTCCAAAGGGCGATTTTTCCAATTCTCTATTAAAAGGATCAAATCCAGAAATAATGTCCTAAGGCCTCTTCTAATCAATATTTATCTCATAAGAAGTGCAGCGAGCCGTTCGTGTCCTTGCACCCCTGAGCTGTGAGTTAAACTCAGTGAGGTCACAGAGACAAATGTCTACAAGAATATTTTACGCTTCTTCTACGTTTTTTTTTACACTAGCCTTCCAATGTAATGTTTTGGGAGCTGTCACTGGCTGTTAATGGCACTTAATAACAGGACTTGTGCAAAAGATTTACATGTCTTTGGTTTCCTGTTCATTTAAATGGCCCATTATAAGAGATCAACACTCATAACCAAAGCATGGAGTCACGTTTGACCTCTACTCTTCTGCAATGAGGGAAAACAGACGTGTCAGTGATATTAAAGAGGCCCTATTATGCTTTTAGGCCTTTTCCCTTTCCTGTAGTACTGTCCAATCGCAACAGAGCCGGCCAGCTAACCAATCAGAGCAGACTGGGTTCTTTTTTCAGACAGAGGGTGAAAAGAGGTGCTGCAGCACAGGCAGTAGGATAAAAATAAAGAGCTTTTAGAACATTAAACATGTCACAGTAGAGGATCAAAATACAAATATGAACCTCAAATTGAACATAATAGGGCCCCTTCAAAGGGTTTGGCTTGCGGAAAATAATACAAAATCTGTATGGGTTTGTGAACGTCTCCAAACATTATTAGATCAAAGAGGCTTTCTGTTTCTGTCACTCAAGATTCAATACATTAATTACAAACTGTTTATTCTCTCAGGCGTTTCCTGTCGCAGCTCTTTGGGACTTAGGGACGCTACTATGAAATTCTAAACCTAAATGTAGCATGTGTGTGTTTGTGTGTGTGTGTGTGTGTAATTTTAGGGAGTGTGTTGCCAGCCCACCGAGCGGTGCTGGTGGCTCGCTGTGACGTCATGGCGGCCATGTTCAGCGGGAAGTATGCGGAGGCCCGGAGCCGAGTGGTGCCCATCCACGGAGTCTCTTCAGACACCTTCCTGTCCTTCCTGGAGTATCTCTACACTGACTCCTGCTGTCCTGGTGAGTTCACTGCCCACTGCTGGGTTACAATTACATTTAAAGGTCGCCAGTTTAGGTGCCCTTATGGGATGTAAAAACTGCGACGGGAGGCCTAAATATAGTCAGGAAATATCCCTGCTTTCCTCTTTATGTTGTGGACTAATTAAATCCCTTAGCAGATTTATTACAGTCGTGAGATGATTGAACTGGGAAACCCTCAGTCAGCGTGTCATTCATTCACTCCACTCTAACTACCCTCTCAGGCTGCTGCTGTAAATAAAAATAAGAGTTTTATAAGGGATAACATCTCTAAATAGACAGGTCATGGATTTGTGACTGAGATAAAAGTTGCTTGACATGGATCAGACCAACATCATGACAGTGTGAAGGACAATGGACCTTTGATGGCCTCTTCATTTACCGCAGAAATAAGCACCATTACAGAAACACTTGAGAGCGGCACGGCGGTGTTTTCCCGCCTCGCTCCCCAAGCGCAGCCCAAAACAAAAGCGCAGATGAAAAGTCCCATCAACCATCTGTGTGACTGCGACATGCTGCCAGTGTCATTCTCGAGGGGGCCCCGCGGAGAACAGCAGCAGGCTTAACATTAAATTAGAATTAGTGATGACAAAATCAGCCCGTGGCATCGTCTGCTTTTAGCGGTGCCAACTCCCAGCCCCAAACGTGTTGTTGTGGTTGTCACTTTCTTTCACCGCGTAGTACAATTCATTTTAAAAGTAATTACTGCTGATCATTCACTGGTGGTGGAGGCGATGACATTATCTTTCTACAACCTTGAAGATACATTAATTCATATTTGTATTGTACCCGCGAATCAAGCGTTACAAGGGTGACTGTAGCGTAATACATTATTTTACGGAGATAACTCATTATTACATTTCCAATAAAAAAACGTTTCAATTCATGAGAATTTGTTTAGGAAACCACATCCCAAGGTTTCTTCATCTCAAAGAAGTTGCCTCCCCTTGTGTATTATGTGGGCACCTTATCAAATTATACTTTGTAATGTAATTTAGCAATAAGTAAATATCTTGTAATTGTAGCCCCAAATCAGACTGTGTTGATTTGTTCTAAATAGGCATAATTCATATATATGTATTTTCATGCTAATTAAGTGATAGCCTTTCTGCGTAAGGAACTAAAACAATATATCCAGACAGGGGCGGACTGGGACTAAAATTCAGCCCGGGACTCTCGACCGGCCCACCTCGGTACCGCCGGCCCACCTCGGTACCGCAAGTAAATTCCGCTAGTTAAATTGTCGATGGGGGGGTGGGGGGGCTAGTGACCTATCCGACCGGCCCACATCATCGGACCGGCCCACTTCAGTACCGGTCCATCGGGATTCGTCCCGAACGTCCCGATGGCCAGTCCGCCACTGTATCCAGATGAAGGATATCTCCATGTAACAAACTGTTGCACCTCCTCTCCACAATGTACCTGTAGCTTTCCCTGTTGTGCTTGATCCCTCTGAAAATCAACAGCTCTGAGCATCTTTGGCAATTTTTACCTTTTTTTTCACCCAGACAAACAAGATAATAGCAGTTCTCACTCCACAGACTTACACACTAGATTGTTTGCTTCCTGTCCGGTGACAAAATTGCTTCGAGTCACGATAAAAGACAGAAACCCCCAAAACTTTTTAGAAATGCCAGTGACTACTGACCAAAGGGACTCCATTGTATTGCTTTGCTTTGTGTCTGCTGGCTCTTTGTTAAAAGCTTAGCTAAAACAACTGGATGAGCTGAAATATGAAAAAAAGGGTTCTTGTTGTGTTTATTTTGGAGTTTTTCTGCCCCCTAGTGATGCAAGATTACTTAATACAGCTCTGAACGACAAGCTTATGCAGTCATGCTTAAAGGGACTGGGATTGCAGTGAGTGTATGTGTGTGTGTTACTGTGTGTGTGTCCATTGTGACATCACAAGTAACTGTAGTCCTGCTTGGATGGAGCCTCCCAACAACAGATGATTACAGATTCAAAGAGACACTAAAAACAATCCATTACGACCCCTAATGAATAGATAAAGCCTTCAAACTGTAAACTAACAATTACAGATTTAATCACAACACTGTCTGTCATCTTCTCTTCCTGTACTGTTATATAACGAAGCGGCTGAATGGACAATAAAAAAAGCTCAGAATAATCCATTCAGAAAAACCAGCTACTGAGAGAGAACTGGCAATCCCATTATTTCGAAGAATGAGACGTTTTGATGAAAAAAAAAATTCGTGAAAATCCTTCAACAAGCCACGCGTGAGATGCAGCTTAGGAGCAGGGAGGGTGAGCCCGCTGTTTGCAGAGATACAGCTTCAGGTTGAATCATGTGAACAGGAAATTAAAGGAATGAAGCAGCTCCAGAGGCTGCTGCACTGTTATGTAAGAGCTCAGCGCTCAAGGTCAACCCAAGGTAACTCCACCAGCAGTGACTAAAAGTGAGGGCGTGGAATCAAAGGAGGAGGAATATGGTGAATCCTGTACACGGTGTGTGATAGTGGAATACATTTCCACTGCCTTCTTCTGTGTTTGGATGACTGCGCAGTGTGTGCAGAGAATTGACTGAATGAAGTCACATCAGGCGTCATTTGATTTGTCGTTCTGACGTTACGTAAGAGGATTGACGTTAGTTGTGTGACGTTGCTTTTAAGGACGTCATTTGACAGCTTGGAAAGAGCAACAGGAAATGATGCATCTGCTGTTTTCACTAAGATTGAGTCTGTGTGATTATAATGTGTCTTTTAATCTAAGAAATTGTGTGGTTTTAAAAAAGGATTTCCATTAAATCAGTCGGATCCATCTGGTGTTCAATCTTAGAGACTGAAAGAAGATAGAAGACTGTGCAGAGCAAATATAAAATAACACACAAGTATAAAAGCATGAATACATATTACTGTTCTTGTTTTGTGATTGAAGGTTTGTGTCAGTATTACTTCTAGGGCTAGTTTTAAAAACAACTTAATGTAAACAATATTGAAGTGCTATTGGTTTATACAGTTTAATCTCCTTTTAGCTGTTTTCTGTGAAGAAGCCAAAAACGTCCAAACATTTGTTTCTAATGCCCTTTCTCAGTCAAACAAAAGGCCCATTTTTTAAGATCAGGGGATCTTTTATAACAAGAAAACAACTAGTTCTCTCACGAAATCAGGATGTCCACATTCAAGATGGCGACTGTCTGAGGGATTAATAACAGAAAAGTAAGTGAAGGCATACATCTGCAATTTATGACTCGATTCTTAAAGAGATGAGGACTGATCTAATAACACAAAAACACAATGCAGCTCCTGCCGTGGTAGACCTGGATTTGAATACAATTGGATGCTTGATAAATAATGGGTACTCCTAAACTGGCATTCCTGTCTCGGTTAAACATTGAAAGTAATAACAATTGTTTTCTTGTGATAGCGGATTGATTGTGTTGTTATCTTGAGATAACAAACTTTGTTTTTATTGAGATAGCTAAAAAATAAACTTGTTATCTCAAGATAATGCCATTAATAAAAGTGTTTTGATAACTCGTGAAATTCATATCTGGCTCTTTAGCTGCTTAATGTTCCACTCTATTCAGCAGCCTTATTGCTAACCCTCTCTCTGAGGCATGGTGGGTTTTTCAAACGTCTAGCTCAGAACAGCTTGCTGCTTGTGCTGAGAATGCAACTTGTGAAAGCAGTGAGAGTGAAACAAAACTGCAAAGTTGTTTGTAGCATTCTCATGTAAGATGCTGCTGGATGTTGAAAGCAGCATGTGTGAAATAGACAAACTAAATCATTGTATAACTATAGGGTAGTTTAAAGCTTCTCAAGGCAATCCCGGTGTGGCTCATTTCCAAACACATATTGAGCAATAATCATAAAAACACCTACTTAACTTCAGGGAGCGTTTAAGCCTTGGCTTTCCTCTCGGGGACTAAACTCTTAAAACGTGTCAGGCTATCGTATACATCTGGAATAAACTGTTCTCTACATGATGTTCCAGCAGTGTAAGTGTAACACCTGTGTGTGTGTGTGTGTGTGTGTGTGTGTGTGTGTGTGTGTGTGTGTGTGTGTGTGTGTGTGTGTGTGTGTGTGTGTGTGTGTGTGTGTGTGTGTGTGTGTGTAGCCAGTGTGCTGCAGGCCATGGCCGTGCTGGTGTGTGCCGAGATGTACCAGGTGAAGCGTCTGCAGCACCTGTGTGAGGTGTGTGTGTGCGCCTACCTTCAGAGCATGCCCAGTAGAGAGCTGTCGTCGACGGGCATCAGCGTGATCAGACTCCTCCGCCGAGCAAAGGTCTGTACGGCTTTGAATTCAGGGATGAATGGAGAGCATTAAAAGATCCTGCAGCAGACGCCATATTGCTGTGTAAACTGATTACTTCTTCATTATGATGCGACATTTACTTCAGCCGCAAGAGCAAAGCAACTTCAGCCAAATGCTTTTTTCTGGAGCAATTCATCTTTCAGCTTTAGGAATCCATGTGCAACAGATGTTCATGTTTATCTGTCCAAAAGCATGCATTCTTCAGAGAGTGATTGTTATTTGTGTGTGTTTGGGTTTTCAGTGCCACAATGCAGAGCAGCTGTACATCTGGCTCCTCCACTTTATCGCCAACAACTACCTGATCTTCAGTCACAAACCTGACTTCCTGGAGCTCTCAGGTCAGTGTGGGAGGTTTTTTTTAAATGTAGTAAATTGTATCAAAGCAATCACAAGGTGACAGGCTAGTCCCTGATTCCCCCTCAATACAGGAGTGAACATATATAGTAGATAATACGAGGCCCTTATGACTAGATTTGAGGAGAATCTGTGGTGTTTTATTTGAGCAACCTTTTCATTTTTATATGATATTTTCTCTCGTGTCTCCTCCTGATATGTTTCATTGCTCTTGCGTTTACTTCATACCTCTCCCAAAATGCACAGTTACTACATTTCTAAAACTAAAATCTCTGTACAGCAGAGTACATAAAACTGATTTAGTGTGGAGGTATATTTTGTGATGCTGTCCCCAGAAAAAAAAAATGTATTTTTTAATATCAAACAAGCCTTGTGAGGGTTGTGCACACTTAAAGCGCTGAAGAGAATGATAGAAACATTAAAACAGCTGATTTCAACCATTTTAAATAATAATTAAGTCCAAACGCCTTCAGGCTGTTAAGCATCTGTTGTTTTTCTCACAGTAAATGTAAGAAAATGTCCCACTTTCTCTAATAAAAGTTCTAAAAGAAGGTAGCCTGATAACCAGAATTATTTTTGTATGTGTTGCACTGCGGCCATATACTGCAGCACAATATGGCAGGGTTTATGGATGACACTGTGAGCTGTCAGCCCCTCTGAATAATGCATCCTTATAGTATGCTTATACTATAAGTTTATGCTTGAGTTACATAATAACTGCTTCTCGGTTATTATAGCCATATGTATTTAATAGAAGCAGTTAAACAGGTTAGTGGCAGAAGCACATTTTATTATCATCATCAGTCAAACACACAATAATCCTTTAAGGTCATTGGACGGGTACTTAAGGGCACAGGAGAAGTAAAGGCCAGAGTAATCGATCACCGCTAATCCTCTGTAGCTTGTTGGTGTAAACTGTATTGGAAACAATCCAAGGTGTTATGCTGTCAGAGTGAGTACTGTATGTGTCAGGAACAGTACATATTGTAGTAATGATTGAGATGTGTTTGCAGGACGTTACAGTTTCTATGTTGTTGTGTTTCCAGAGGAGGAGCGGGAGCAGGTGGAGAGGCTACGCTGGCCGTCCAGAGGCTACCTGCAGGAGCTCAGCGAGTACCAGCAGCGGAGACGCAAGCTACGCAAGTCCCGCTGCATAGTCATGTGACCTCCCCTGACCGCCTGAAACAAGAGGGAGGAGAGAAGAGAATCAGTGACACTCATCACGTGGAGGAACTGACTTGTTCTGCTGGATGAAAGGCTGATTGTTGCGTCATCAGACTTCTTAACCAATAGGACGCTTTGTGGAGCGGTGACACGCCTCTCCTCCCCCTGAAGGAATGGCTGCGCATCCTTTAATGAATGACTTTACAATCACGTGCAATACAAAATGCCTCAAACCCCAATATTAAACATGACCAGAGGCTCTGTGAAAGATTATATTTACATTCGGTGAGGATTTCTACAAAAGACACAGAATTACACAATAATTATTAAAAGACCGCACATCTGTTGGAGAACTTGCCGGGATCGTTGCAGGAAGGAAACTGTTCCACTACTCGGAGGATGTTGGATTATCATCTGAGCGCTGGAGAAATGAACATGGCCCATGATGCATTTATGTCCCTAAAAGTGAAATGTTTCCCGAGCCTCTGACTTCTCTGTGGCTCGATCAGTATTTCAGCGGTTCATTAAGAGAGAGAGTGAGTCATCTCCATCTGTAGTCTGTCAGGACGCCCTTTATCAGACCAGCAGGACCAATTTAATCACAATTTGCTTATTCAGATTATCTCAGATCACTGACTCTGACTTTTCTTAACATTTTAAAAAGAGAATACATTTCGGTCGTTACCCGTCAAAAGAGGCCCTTATATTTTTATTTAGAAAAGACTTGAAATGTCATTTTAATGTAACTACATATCGCCTGTATCAAAAGTTACAATACATTTAGGACAGTAACAAATGTATATTTAAAACTTTCCTTGAAACCCCTGTAACCACTTCCTTAGCAGGTTCCAATGAAATGATGTTGACAGTATTCCCTTTCTATTTGCAATAACACCTGATAATGGTCTGTCTCATTAATACAAACAAGCCTTTTGTAGCATTTACATACAAATTTAGGAAAAGCAACCATATCATGAACATACGTTGGAACACTAAAAACCACAATGCCTCTGGATGGATAACAATATTTATTTGATCCTAGTTTTCTTATTTGAGGGGTTGTTTTTAATCATACCGAGAATATGATTTATTGGTGCTGCAAATTATTATTTTTGTAAACTAAACTATGTGGACATAATTATGACATGCTTTTTTTTTTACATTCGGAGTAGAGGGTCTCGCTATTTTACAGTCTGCTGTTTCGCTGGTATTTACTTAAAAAAAGGTGCATGATTATATAAAAAAAAAGAACATGGGGGGGGGGACAGGAAGACAGCAACTTATGTCAGAATGACCTTCAACAAAATGAAAAATGTATTGTGACATTTTGCAGCTATTTTTTATTCAGTAGGTTAGTCCTTAACAGTAATCAAACAGTATGTAATAGTATTTGTATCGGGTACTTTAGCAGAGGTGTAGCAGCAGGCTGTTAGTATAGTACTGTAGATGGTACTGCTGCTGCATCACAACAGGAACATCAATCCCACTAACAAACCACATAAACCCCAATCTACTCCTAAAAAGAAATGAGTAAATAACAGCAGGAAGAGTGGACTGTAAACATGTGTACTCCAGCGCTGCACTCAGTGTGGGCTGGGGTTGTACAGACGTCTGACTTTAAATAAAGACATGTTTTAGAATGAACAGCATCACAGACTTGATCCATGTTTGCGCTCTGCTGTGTTTGTATTTTATTTGGCAGAACTCATTCTGCGTCTCCCTCCTCTTGCCTCTAGAAAATCCACCTGTGTTGTCGTCAGATTGCTGACAGGTTCAAATAAAAACAACATAAAGTGTGTGGGAGAGAAACTCCTCCACATTCAACAACAAACTAAATAACACACTAAAGGGAAGGGGAAACCCCCCAAAGCATAATAGGGCCTCTTCAAGTTGTAGTTCTTCGGAAAAAAACGTTTTATTTCAAATGTGTGTTTTTTTTCTCATTGATTAACCATTTTGACTTTTTTTTTTGTAATACTACTACCCTTCTCCAGCGCCATAACAACAACTATTTGTTAACCATTTGAATCCATTAGCCCTAATACGCTTTCAGAGAGATGAACATCATTCTTCTCAAAATAAATGTCCCTCTTTTTCTGGTTTGGTGATGTTGGTAGGATCAGACTACATGATGCCTTTCAAGCTTAGATTAGGTCAGATTAGGAGATCACAGCCAGTCCTTTGTGCTGTGAAGATGCTTAAAGACATGACAGACAGCGATGGACTGGCAGGAAATAACTTGACTAGCCTTTGCCTTTGAGTCAGGCCATTATACTGCCAACCTTATAAACTCTTATCTAATTATAACAAGTGTCAAAATCTTGTATGGCTGAAAATCCTCTGCAGTCACTCTGCCTCCTCGCTCAATCACTCAGGGGCTTCCTTTCATTTATCCCCCATCTGTTCATTTCAATCAGGATTTCAAACGGTGTGGTCCTGGAGCAGATTTACCACTAAGCAATTACTTCTTATCTCTTTGAGCACCACCTCGGGCGTCTTATTTCCTATCATTTATTCCCACCCTAATGAGAGTTTTCGGCTTCTAATTTATGCTCTTAATCACTTTCTGAGGGGCAACACCTACCTCCTTTTGCTCCCCTGCTATTGCAAAGGCTTAGCTGTTTACCTTTTTTCACTATACGAGTATGTGTGTGTGTACTGTACCTGGAGGAGTGCAGCGGGTCACTGCAGGGCTCCAATAGACTGCAGCATGCTCTCCAGTTTACCGCTCTGATGCAGCGCCATCACGTCGCTGCCGCCTCCGATACACTCCTCTCCGATGAACACCCGTGGGACCTACATTCAAACCGATACACGAGAAACAGGGATGCAACTGGTAACTATGCAGGCATCGATTTTTTGTGTTGTGCATAGAGTCTATGAAGATAACAAGACCTTTTTTTCTACCATCAATCCCTTTAACGTATCGTATCATACACATAACGTATTGTACAGTGACAGGAAAAGGATAAATCGGCAACAGTTGGATGGTTCCAGCTGCTCAAGTATGAATATTTGCTGATTTTCTGATGACTATTTGGAGTAATTTGGAGGTTTGTAGTACGGGTCGGGCAATGACACACATTGATGATGTCACTCGAAGCCCTGAGTGGTTGTGCTGGGACTTTGTCACTTTCTGTTTACACACCAAACAGTGCATGACTAAAGATGTCTAAAGAAATTGCAGTGTGAATGCTGACACTACACTGAATAGTCAGCTTAAAGAAGCTATTAGAAGAAAGTCAAAAAGTAGGGAAGAGTGTTTTTAATTATTATAAATGAAATTGAAACATTTGAATTAGAATTAAAATTGTATGAAAGATGTGGATCATTAGGCTTTAAAATATATTATAATAAAGACAGTCATCTATAGTTGTAGACAGTCTGCTTTAAAATAAATGCATGAGTCATAATAATATTGTGATCATTTATACTAGTACAGGGAGCATAGTTTTGAGCTATTTTAGTGGTATTTGGAGTATTTTGAGAATAGTAAATAGCCTGGTACTTTCTTCTGCATCTTCTACCACTGCATATATAACTGTAACATGATTCATTGTATCCATGCAGACACACATAGGTTCAAACCATGTTTTCAAAAGCTGACCATTATTCTTTGATCAGACATATTGGATCTTCATGATGTAATGTTGCTACAAACATGTAAGTGAGGCTAGTGGGTTGTGTTGCTGCATCTGGGAGACTCCCTTATTGATCTCACAGTACTGAATCTTCATTAATGGATTAAACGGGAAACTGGTCAAAAGCAGGGAATTAATCAGAAGTGTTAACATATTCATCACAGCTAATATAGACAACAATGCTACTACATCATCCCGTTAGTTTGAAACCATTAAGTCTATGATGTGTGTGTTAAAAACCTTCACTTTTTTCCTCAATTAGACACACTGACTTTATAAGATACACACATCTAAACTGTGGTGTTTCCCGGGTTTGAAAGTGACACTTGCGTTGTTCAAACAATGACAAAGCAGCTCGTGTTTACCGTGCGGGCTCCGGTGAGTTCCAGGAAGTACTGCTGCATGTTGTCCATGTCGGTGCGGCCACTTATATCAATGCACTCCAAATGTCCCGGCTTGAATTTATACTTGGACAACACGTCTTTGGCCGTAACGCAGTACGAGCACGTGGGCTTAATAAAAAGCACCACTTTGTCTCCTTTAATTTTGGTCTGCACAAACTGCTGCGCCATTTTTCAGTCGCTGGGTAGAAGTGGACAGAAGATGAAAAGTGAAATCAAGAACAAAGATGATCGCTCTTCCTTTGGTGAATTATGGTGTTCTGGAGGATGACGTCAGAGGCAGGGTCCTCCTTCTTAAAGAGACAGTACACACTCTGCATGTGAAGGACTTTGGGGGAGGGTCTGCAGTGGTCATGGGGTCTAATAATACTTTCAAGCTTTAATGATGAGTAAGGGCAGTGGTGTTTTGTAGTGAAGTGCATTTACTCAAGTACTGTACTTAAGTACGATTTCAAGGTACTATTTAGTTTTATGCTACTTTATACTTCTACACCGCTACACTTTTGAAGCCATTGTACTACTACATATTGTACTTTTTACTAAATGTATTTGACAAAACTTGTTACTTTACAGATTCAGATTATAAAATAAAACAAAAATATAAATACACAAATAAATAAACTATGATACATAGTTATTGGTTGAGGCTTAAGATATCCAGCAGCATTATATAAAGTAATTACAAATAATAATTATCCAGTAATTTAATATATGTGATTCTAAAATGGGACATTACGCATAACAAGTACTTCTACTTTTGGTAGCCTACTTGTGTATATATTTTAATGCCAATACTTTTGGACTTTTAAGTAAGATCTTAAATGCAGGACTTTTACTTGTAACCGAGTATGTTTACACTGTAGTGTTTCTATTTTTACTGAAGTCAAATATCTGAGTACTTCTTGCACCACTAAGTAAGGATTAATGTGTAGCAAGGCGGCCGTTAATGAAAAACAACTCCAACATGGTGATCCATCACCATGGAGGTTTATTATTACATGGCTGTGTATTCAAAATAGACCAACGACTTGACTCAAAATATTGATTAAAAATGATTTTCATAATAAAAAATGACTGTACAGCTGTGTAGAAGTGGCTGGAATTACGACAACAGCGTCTTAAAACTGATCGAGGGTTTCTGTAACTGTCCAAGTCTGTTCACAGTTTCTTTTCCATCAAACTGTCAACAAGTCAAGAGCCCAAACCCATTAGTGTTGACTTCCTGTCAGTCTATTTCTTTTGATTTCTCTGACATCAAGCGCTTTCTTTGATCCTCTTTACACTGCAGACCTTTTAGACATCATGAATCTAAAGTGTTTTGCTCTCTACAAATATAAATGAATAATAATTGTGCACAGCTGACGTTACATTTAACAGAATTCTTTCTGCGGATTGATGTCTGCACAGTCCCTAATCCTCCTTAGCAACGGTCATGTTCTCGTTAGCAACTCTCTGTTAACTAAAAGTAACAACCCGGAATTTCCAAATTGACCAATCAGATTCGAGCATTTACCTAAGGCACGTAATAAAGTGAGATATACTACTACCAAGGCTCAGGATACCAGTTCATGAGTTCATAACCTCCAAACTTCTGACCCATGTGGAATGCATGTGAGGACAATGTTAAATAAAGCTATTTGACACGGGAAAGGGTCACACCAGATTAGCCATTGTTCCAAATCTGGCCTATGGTGATAAAGCACTGAATGAGAACAAATTCCCTAGCAAATCTTTATCAATCATATGACCAATACATGCAGGAACCTGGGGGTTTTAGGGGCCCTCAGGCATTCAGCCACTCCGGCCCTAATTCAGGAGAGACTGAAAGATACAAAATGTGGGATGCAGCTCAAGCTGGTGCAAGCAAAGGTAAGTGAAGATACATATTATTTTAGTCACCAGTAAAGACTTGTTTTGAAGGTAAAACCTGTCCTGGTTCACCAATCAAATGTGTTAAAGAGGATAGAGTGAAGACTCAAAGTATGTTTCGTTTTCCATATTGAGCAGTGACTGTTTAAAGCAGGGGTGTCCACCTTTTTTCACAGAGGGCCACATAGAGAAAAATATACGAAGGGCTGGGCCCCTCACTACAGGTGATGTACAGTATATTGCCTCATAAGTTAAAGGGGACCTATCATGCAAAATGCACTTTTGTACGTCTTTTATACATGAATATGTGTCCCTGGTGTGTCAGGGAACTCACTAAGTGTCAGAAAACACAACCCTCTCTATTTTCCTCCATACCCAAATCTCTAAAAACGGGGCTGCAACGGATCTGATACAGACTGATACAGATTTGAAATTGTTCTGACGTCAGAAACGGGGTGCTCCGCCTATATGGGCAACTCTCCACCTATCAGGGGAATGAGAGGTTGCGTGGCATGGTAACAGCATGGTAACAGCATGGTAACAGCATGGTAACATGACGCTCGTGCCTCGCTCCCCTCCTTTGCAGGGGGGTGTGGTCAGCTGCAGCTCATTTGCCACAGAATCAGCCCTTGTGAAGACAGGGCTGGAATAGAGCAAATAGAGCGAAATGAGGCATGGCTAAAATGCATGATCTGTTCGGTATTTTGAAAAAGAAACTTCACATGTTTTATATAGGTATGGCCCTACAATATATTATTAAAATATAGCATGATGGGTCCACTTTAATTTATAGGTCGGCAAAATCAATCAAATGTAAGTAAAGGATGCTTAATCAGCTCTCCTTAGGGTTTCAATTATTTTGTTGGAAGCTCATTCCTTACAACAGAAGCGTCAGATTGCTTATAAGAGGATTTATGATGGGTATATTTCAAGGTTGTTATGAAAATAAGTTATTGAGCTTTTTTCTTATCAACTTAGATTTGTTAGACTTAGAAATGTTTTCAGCTTTAATTGACTGAATG
>NW_011335892.1:303975-307392 GCF_000735185.1 Notothenia coriiceps | reverse complement strand
TTTCTTTTCACCGACATCTCTTCACCTGCACTAGTGGCCGTATCAAAGCCGTGATTGGTCAGATGTCGATTAATTGCAACGGTGTCGGGTTACAGACGTGCTCCCCTTGTCACCTCTCGCGTGTCAGCGGGGGGTGCGCGGAGAACTGCGTGGAGAACTGCGTGGAGAACTGCGCACAACAGCTGAGGCCCTCTCGGCGGGGCCCCCTGCGCAAGGCGGGGCCCCATGCAGCCTGCGTGATTGGCCTGTAGGGAGGGGCGGCCCTGCATACATCCCAAAGTTTCCTCCTAAGGGAGTTTCTCTCCCACACACTCCCCCCCCTCCTACTGGAAACACCTCAATTGGACTCCTTTGTATACGTCCTTAACACAATAGGTGCTTTCACACCGGAGTACTTTTCCCGTTTCGTTCCGATAGTTCCTGGGATTTTGCGTTCACACCAAAAAGAGAACTTAGTTCATGAGAACTTTTACCCCCTTTTTCAGTCCCTGCTAGAGAGGTGGTACTTTCCTGGGGAAAACAAAGTTCCCATTTCTGATTGGCTGGGCGAATTGCAAACCACGCCCCGTAAAACTCGAAAAAGTTTTTTGAAGCCGCCATTGTATTTGCTGGCATTAGCATTATTAGCATTAGCCCCGCGCACCAAATGAGAGAGAGTAACTTATGGCAACACAAAAGAAAACATGGGAGCGGTGGAGATGAGGAGGTGTTGGCGTTCTGGCGATTTACTCGGAAGGCTTTAGTAGAAGCTGCTGGNGATTAAAATATAATTATGCAAATAAACTACTTCTACTAATAATCATAATCTATTACAACTATATTATAATAAAATAATATAGTATTTATATTATTGAATTGATTATGATTATTAGTAGAAGTAGTTTATTTGCATAATTATATTTTAATCTTTTTGAGGCTATAGTATTTGGCAGGAAATGCAGACGTATCCACCTGTAAACGCATACTGAACGACAGTATGCACATTTACCATTATGAACTGTTTTGATAATAATAATAATAATAATAATAAACAGGAATTATATTTGCAAAGTAGCCTACTTTGTTTTCAAAAAAACGTTGTTCACTCCTGTCGGTTGGGGGGGGGGAGGCTCATCTCACAATGCCGCTTGGGGCCCCAAGTTGGCCAGGGGCGGCCCTGGATGTATGCCTTTGCAGACATTTACATGCACAAACACACACTACAGAAAAGAGAAGCATAATAGGGCCTCTTTAATATCATGCACTTAATACCTAAAGCAATGTTGTTTATTTAACATTTTTACCAAAATCTAAAATCATAAAAACGACATGGTGGGTCACGATGGCTGACGGAGGGAATTGAACTGGTATTTAACAGAGACGATATGGGTCGGTGCGTGTCAATCTGTTTGCTACATACTGTATTTGCCAGTAGATGATTTAGCACAGCTGACAATGTAGATAAAACCAAGAAGGAGAACAGCGAGTCCTCGGACGGGAACATTCTGCTCTGCTCCGCTCTGCTTTGTGTTTCACAGTGAGACACTCCGCAGCTCATGGACTTACAGATGGAAAAGAAAGAGAAAATGATATTAGCGGTGTCAAGAACACAAGCCAAGCTGAAGGAAAGAGGACTTATGCGTGAAGGAAACTATTGTAATATCTCTATTTTCCGCTGTGCAGATGCATTCATGCGCTCGCTCCGCTGGGTGCCAATTGATCTCAGTGCATCCTGTGACCTGTGGATGTAAATCAAGCCCAGCATGTGCTCCGAGCACACAGAGTTATTCCTGGCCACCGCAGCACCCTGAAGGTGGAGAGGGGGAACAGATGCATCTCCTTTTTAGATACTTTTATGATCCATCCCATCCCCCCACAGAACCTAACCCTGGTTCTCCTAGTGTCCCGTGATCGGCCTCTTATTTCCATCATGAGAAACTCTACTTTTATTACACTACTGCTACTGTGCTGTGGTCTGTGTGCTGCTGTATTATCACTGAGTACACTCTGAGATGACTACAAGAGGTCATAAAGACTTGAGTGGAGTCAGGGGAGATTCCTCCTGACCTCAGTCATTTCCGAGCACAATATACTTTAAGGAGACATAATAACATGCTCATTGTCCATATTATAACTTTAGGCCCCGGCCCCACAAGGACGCATACGGCTAAACGCATAGGATTAACGCAAACGCAAAAAAGATTCCGTCCACACGCAATATTCACCGGATAGTGTCTGTCCACACGAGACAGCTCCGTTTAGCTCCAACCGCTGGAGAAGCTGCAGTACATATGCAGGAGCCTGTACGTGGCGCTGTAACTTCCTCCACAAAAGCAGCGAAGAAACATGGTTGTCATGGTTGCCCTTCTGTTTATTCTCCGCGGTGGGGGCAGAGAGAACCGGGCAGAGTTTTTCGCCAGTCAACGTGTATTAAAGTTTAAATCTGCCGGACAAAATGATAAAAGTGCCGGTCAAAGGTCTTCTTTGTTATTTATGTTTGCTTTAAAACAAATGAATAACGAATCTATATAATATAATAAAACACACTCTTTTTCCTCCCTCTCTTCTGACAGCGTCAGTGTCTGTCTCATGCAGCAGCTGATCCAGTAATGAGTGACCCGGCCGACAGTAAAAATAAACATTTTTATAACTAGTTTAGGTAGTTTGAGAGGTAATTAAAATAGCTAAGGGTGATGATCTGGCAAGTATGCACTAAACAATAATGCAAACGACCGTTTTCGTCCTCGTGTGGCCGGGGCCTTACATACTCAATACAGTGGCCAATCCCCACAGGAGCAATTTGGGGTGAAGTGTCTTGCCCAGGGAGACAACGACATGCTGACTGCAGTGGGGTTTGAACCTGTGCTCCTCTGATCCGAACAACAACATACTAGTCCACTGCACCACACGCCACACTTCCTCTCCTCTGGTCTCGGAGTCAATGGTTTTCTGAATGTGTTGTTGGTTGTTAGCCTGAAATAAGGTCTATGGTGAAACACAATAATCCAATGGAAAAATCCCATTGGCTTTTTGTCGAGGGAGTTTGATGCTAACTTCTGGCTCGGCGAACAATAACGTCATAACTGCAACTGCTATTGTACCTGCTATTGTAGGCATATGGTCATGCTAGCATTAGCTTTAACATAGCATGATTCAGCTGCTGGTTCTCAACATTCTGCAGTTTCCCGATCTCTAAAGATATTAATGTTTCTTTGCCAATACGAGCTGCTGTTTGACTGAGTGACACCGCCCTCTGCCAGACGCCCGTTAAGAGGAGGGCTTGTCAAAATATCAGGGAAATATTTTGGGACTAAATGAAAGGTGAGATCTACATTTTGGGAAACTGCACAAGATTTCAAACTGTGACATTGTTCACGGTTATCAGACATACTTCACCGAACTAAAATCAGTTTGATTAGCAAATGTTTTCATATAAAA
>NW_011335892.1:298636-303935 GCF_000735185.1 Notothenia coriiceps | reverse complement strand
GTGTGCCTTGGCAGTCTAAAGTATAACCTAAAACGCCAACGAGCAATCCCCAAGGCATTTAAACAAACATTTTTTAAAAGTACATTATTTCAAGAAAAAGGGAAGAATATAATTACCCAATAGAGCTTAGGAGGCACTGACATTATTTTAAGTCAATTACATTTCTACTACAGTTTGTGATAAAACCATTATTATGAACAAACTACAATAAGAGCGTACAACAACGCAACACTTTTACGTAACTTTAATTCCAATATGTTTTGTATCCTACCTTTCCCTCTTCACTTCCCGAGCAGTAATCCGGTGTTTATGTACCAAAAGGAACAGCTCAGTAGGCTAGCTTGAGGTTTAGCACTGCCTGGACTGAACTTCTGCTCACACAAGCGTAACTACTCAGTGCGACCTTTTCCTCCTTGTTGTTCACTTCTTGTCTTGTTCGCTCTATTGTTATAAAATATACAATAAATAAAACGCGATGAAAAATGAATTGCGATAAGCTTACTAAGCCACACAGGGAGAATGAGTAAAATGTGCTGGCTACGTGCGCACTGCGCACCTGTCTCTAATAACGTGGAGAAATCCGTTTAAATGGTTTCACCTGGTGGGAGAAGCCTATGGCACGTAGTGAAAACTAATGACCACATTTAAAAGCAATCAAATCTGGGATGTATTGATAACATACGCCATCAATACTGTAGACATAAATAAAGATATTTTACTTCTCAATTTTTCTTTTTTTTCAAATTACAATTAAGGTGCCATTACTGGACCTAATAAAAAAATAATAATATCTGAAATAAGATTTGAGATCAGTGAATTCCTTCAATCAAGTTTTAATGAGTGCAAGACAACTAAAACAAAGGAAAAGGTCTCTGTCACTCAGTCTCTCTCATTATAAAATTATAATATTTATGTACTGCAGACACCAAATGCATACTTTAAAAAAAATCATATATCACAGGTGCTTTCTTTTTTATTTAATATTCACATTCTTCATGACTTACTGTAAATCAGTGTGTTCCTAATTACCTAATATAATTGTTTTTTTTTGTTGCTGTTTTAATGTTAATTAATTTAATATGAATAAAAGAGTCAAAGCATTCAGTTGCAGCCTATGATGACTAAACAGAAGTATTTTAGCATAGGTAACATTTTACAGACTAACGTAAATGTTCACTGAATAGAAAAATGTGAAGAATCAAGTAGCTATTTGCAAACTTTATGAATTCTGACTATTGCCCTCATTTTTTGTTGAATCCCAAAAATACATTTTCCTTACATACACAATACCTGGTTCCCTTTAACCCATTTCGCTGTCCAACTCTCCATTGAGTGACACCCACAACAATTATATTCAAGACAAGAAAGTGTAGTTCAGGTCATCCACAACAGTAAGAAAGAAAGTTTACATTCAGCAGGGTGTAAACTGTGGCTGAGGAGGTAATGTATTTTTGACGCCAGGCAACAAAGTAAACACTCCCCGTAGAGAAAAAGAGATAACTGAAATAAAACAGAGACCTTTAGCTTATTTAACACCAAGACATTAAGGGGTTAATTTACCCGGGATTTAAGATGTAACATCTACATTGGTCAATTGTTTTTCTACCAGTCACTGTTACTCCTTTACTGAGTCAGACATTGGCAAAGTTACTCTGCTCTCTACTCTTATTATAGGTCATTTCCTGCATTGCTATCCCAATTGAAATAATACTGTTAACATTTGTGCACTAAAATTACGATTTAAGGAATACATCAAAATGTCTTACCGAAGTCCAGGAGTAAATCCTAAAATCTTATCCAACCTGGAGTGTAGGCAAACACTAGTGTGCCAGGACTCATATAAATAGCCTTCACCTCATTATGGTCTGCTCATTTGCATATAAAGGGCTCTTTATCTTCAGGTCAGCAGAATAAAAGGTCTCTCTCATTGAAAGTTCTTTTTTTTATTATTCTTAGAGATAATCAGATGCATTTAAAAAACTGCTGAAGAATTTAACCGTTTACTTGATCTGGACTATGGACAAC
Source organism: Notothenia coriiceps (assembly GCF_000735185.1). Taxonomy (NCBI): domain Eukaryota; kingdom Metazoa; phylum Chordata; class Actinopteri; order Perciformes; family Nototheniidae; genus Notothenia; species Notothenia coriiceps. The sequence goes on along the minus strand of NW_011335892.1, from coordinate 301,910 downwards.
TGTCATGTGCTGTGCCCCAAAAGCCGTAGATAGCATTGAGGGGAACACAAAGTCCTTCCATTCACTCATCATGATATCTTAATACACAGATTTTACACAACTTTAACATTACATGTATACCTTTACTCTTCAGCTTTAACCTGATATTTATACAGCAACGTGAAACAAATCCTAGCAATATTTTCAGAATATGCTTGATCATGGGTTTTATTGTTGAGCTATCATGAATAGGTGTATCTTGTAAATTAGTATCTGATGATTTCACATTAGCATAAGTGATGTGCTTCACTGATTGGAGATGTGATTTAATCAAAAATATTCCAGTAAAAGATGTCCCATTTGTTATAACGTGTTTACACAAACCTGCCATCATTTCTCTGTCCACCTTCATGTGGGGGTTCATCGTTGCAGGAAGAAAAGCTTTCAGACTAAATGTTTGAAGGATGCACGTCACTTTCTGTACTGTCTTAAACCTTTCCCTAGAATATGTTATTAATTGTAAGGTGTCATGGGTGATTTGAAAGGCGCCTCTAAATAGAATGAATTATTATTATTATTATTGTCATTAGTGACTTTTCCAAAGAAAACCCAAAAATGAGTGGGTTTTTTAGGAAAATATTTGTACACTTGTGCCCAGAGATCCAAAGTCCAACTCCTATGCCATAATGCCAGTCATGAGACGCAGACATGCCGTCTGGCCCGAGAGATACCAATCATAGCTGAAGTCAGATGTTTCCTAAATGTTAGAGCTGAAAAGTGTGCATAATGAAATGCAGATATGGCTAAAGTACACACATCCTTTACTCAAGTAGAAGTACAGATTATCGTGTTTGAAAATACTCTGGTAAAAGTAGAAGTACTGACTACACTTCTTTATTCAAGTAAAAGTAAAGAAGTATGGGCTTAGCAATGTACTTAAGTAAAAAGTACCCATAATCTGTTTTAAAGAGTAATTTACTGACCTCACTTTATATTAATAGAACAATAATGTCATTGTTAGCTAATGAATGTTTCGATGCTGAACAACGGCAAAATGACAAAGTTTTCATTGGTCCCTCTTGTTTAGAGAGGACCAGGAAATGATGTCCGGCAATGGCTCAGTCAGTAGGGGATTGGACTGTAAGCCGTAGGGCCGCCGGTTCAAGTCCCCGACCAGACCTAAAAATGGAGTGTGGACTGCTACATGGAGAGGTCCCAGTTCACCTCCTGCCCTGCCGTGGTACCCTTGAGCAAGGCCCATTGCTCCCCGGGCGCTGTACAATAGCTGCCCACTGCTCCTAGTACTAGTCTCCTGGTACTGTGTGTGCTGTGTGCTCTGCATGTGTGACCATTAAAGAGGGTTTCATCCCTCGCAATTTTATTATTATAGGGATACACGGATCGTGTTCAAATCAATAGGTACACAATGACTCTAAATAATAATGATCACGCCACCAAACAGATTAAAACTAAAGTGACTAACCTGTTTTGAAAATGTAAGAAGTAGAAAGTACAGCTATTTGTTTTAAAAATGTAAGAAGTAGCAATGCCACAATGGAAAGATATGTCACAAAATATGCTTTTAAAATCTTACAAGTGAAAAGAAAAGAGTGAACTGTATTAAGTATGCAACCTCTCAAATCAAAATGCTGAAGTGCTGTGGCCTCAAATCTGTGCTGAATACTGTAGGAGCATAAGTATGCAGATGCAGACTCAGTGAAGGGGTTAAATGAGGACATGTCCATTGACAATTGACTACTTGTACAGTACATACAGGAGGCGTGTGGCGCAGTGGGTAAACGTTGTTGTTCGGATCAGGGGAGCACCGGTTCAAACCCCACTGCAGTCAGCATGTCGTTGTGTCCCTGGGCAAGACACTTCACCCCNATTTGGTCATTTATACTTTAAGGCCTCAAAGTGCAAACATTTGGAGCAGATTTAGATTACGAGGAGAACAAAGGGCAAGGGGGGCCTAAACACATTAACACAAACATTCAGTTCTGCTTAAGAAAATCAATGAAGGCCACACAATAGCCTCAGGAAAAAACACAGGGACAAAAGGGTGCTTGCTCCAAGTAAAATCTTAAAAAGGAGCCACTTATTTCCCTCAGCCACTATGCTTATATAATAACAGATTACTTTGCTACAGTGCACTAAAGTAAAGCACTGAATTATGATCAAAATAGATAAAATAGGCATCTCAATTCAACCCAACACTGATCCATAAATAGCAGGACTGAAAAAAAGCTCTAGTTCCATGTAGTCTTGTTAATGTGTTTAGGCCCCCCTTGCCCTTTGTTCTCCTCGTAATCTAAATCTGCTCCAAATGTTTGCACTTTGAGGCCTTAAAGTATAAATGACCAAATCAGATCATTGATAACAAAAGGCTTTGGTTGAAGATCCTATTATTCAATTATTATGAACTTTAAACTGTTGTGAAAATGTTCAATCTCATGGCTCACCACAGGAAATCATTTGTTTGTGCTGAAACATTCTTTCATTGAAACCAACTTTTTTCTCTATCTTTTTTTTCAAGGTTTTTCTGTACCTGCCAAGGAAAGTATGATGGAAAATTCGTCAAACTCTGTAAGTGCTTTAGCATACTCCTTCACACTTTCCCTTGCTGAATCTGTGCAGTCACCACTTTTTTTTTAACATTTTGATGACTTTGCTGAAGTACATTGTGTGTTTATTTTTAAATGCATGCAGCTTTACAATGTAACTGAACCCTTTTTGAATTGTGTAGGACATAATCAGCATTTGTGTTCAAGATCCAAGGCTCTTAAAAGATTACCTCTGGCACACACACGTCGACTATGAGATCTGTTTACATGTAAGTGCATTTTGGAGAATTTCTTATTGGTGAATTCGACAGTGATAAAAGTATTTTGTTTTTCTGTTATTTTGCAGACCAATAGCATGTGCTTTCGAAAAAAGTCTTCATGTGTAAGACGGCGTTACAGTGAGTTTGTTTGGCTGCGACATTGTCTGGAACAGAATGCTCTGATCATGTATGTTCAAACCTCAGCTTCAAACCAATTATTGACTTTAATTTGGCATGCAATAGGTTTCTCTAAGCAATTTCTTTTTTTGGTTGGTTATTCTGTTCAGCGAGTTGCCCAAATTGCCGTCATGGAACCCCTTCTTCAGTTCGAATAACCCAGGACAGGTCGCACAGAGGATGAAGGGCTTTGAGGAGTTTTTAGAAAGGTGAGTTGCTGCTAAAATAATGGCAGCAATCAAATTATAAGACTGCCATATAGAGCTATGCTTTTATGCCCCCCCCCCCCCCCCC
>NW_011335892.1:291813-298609 GCF_000735185.1 Notothenia coriiceps | reverse complement strand
CTGTTCAGAATTAATCTGCTGAAAGCAATAGCCCTGTTGAAGGTGACCTTACCTCACTATATTTTAACTATTTAAAAAGAAAAAAAAGTTGTTGACATTGTGGCATAATTGTTTTGTATGTGTATATGCTAATAAAGGGGAGGCGTGTGGCACAGTGGATAGTGTTGGTATTCTGATCAGGGGGTCAACAGGTTCAAACCCCACTGCATTCAGCATGTTGTTGTGTCCCTGGGCAAGACACTTCACCCCAAATTGCTCCTGTGGCGATTGTCTACACTAGTATTGAGTGTGTAAGTCGCTTTGGATAAAAGCGTATAACAAGTAACATGTTATAATTATCCTTCTTTTAGTATTTTTGAAAACCCTTTGTTGCTGTCGGACAGCAGGCTCCATCTGTTCCTCCAGTCAGACCTCAGCATCACAAGGATAGAGAGATGTGCGAGCGGTAAGACAAGGTACACGGTGGCAGAAGCAATACAGCGATGCAACAGCAGCTTCATCAGCAGTTCGGAGGACAAGGCGGCCTCCTGTGACTCTGACTGTGAAAGGTAACGCTTGGACAGAAAAGTTTACATGTTTTTTTGAAGAACAATTTTCAATGTCTGATGCTAAACTGACCCCTCCATCACTTTTCCTCCCACAGCAGCTCTTCTTCAACAGGTTGTCAGAGTGTGGACACTCCAGAGCGAGGGACCCCCGTCCCCTTCTCAGAATCATGACAGACACTCCCAGCTGTTCAGCTGTCTTTCAGTGTGTGTCCCCCACGCGTCAACAGCAGCAGTGCTTGATCTGCTGGTGATCGTCCATGGAGCTCTTTCTTTTCTTAACCTTCAAACTACTTAACTATTCAACTTGGACATTTGTTTTATTATTGTGCTTTATTTTTTCTCAAAGCATTGAGCATCAAATTCATTTAATTGAGTGTGTATTTAAAAAAATAAATCATGTTTTTAAAAATGTATGGTAAACCTGCACACTATAATGGTGATTTCTTAAACATTTATATACATGTATATTTTTATCTGCACTGAAGCTCTACCTATGTTGGCAATGAATGAGATTTGAATTGTGACTAGAATTTTTAGAAAAATATTTGAATACTTTTTATTATGTATTAATGGCTGAATAAATTGTCTTTTTGATGAAAAAAGGTCTTGCTTCTTGAATAGTAATTGAACATCTTATTGAATTTGTCCAATAACTTGTTTTCCTGAATACAGTGCTGTATTGTTAGAGCCCAGTAGAGGGAGACATCATAGGACCTCAAAGCCTCTGAGTTAATATTACATTACATGTTACTTGTTAGACGCTTTTATCCAAAGCGACGTACATACTCAATACTGTGGGCAATCCCCACAGGAGCAATTTGGGGTGAAGTATCTTGCCCAGGGACACAACGACATGCTGACTGCAGTGGGATTTGAACCTATTACCCCATGATCCCATCACCAAGGCTCTATCCACTGTGCTACACGCCTAATACAGCAGGGGGTTACAAGTCTGCAATGGTAACTTGTTTTACACTAGTTTGTGCTGAAAATTGGAGTAAGGTTATTTTCTCTTTAAGGGATAGTTGATGCAATTGAGTTTATATTAATCAACATTAAACTGCTCATGGTTAAAGATGTCGGTTATACACCCAATATTGTCAGACAATTAACGCACACTTATGGTATGTTGCAAAACTGTCAATGTCCCTTTGAGACGGTGAAAATGTGACTACTAAACCCTAAAAAAGGTTTTAGTGAGATGTTTCTTATATATATATATATATTCAAGTCTGAATTTAATGTAAATGCCTTAACCAGAACCTAAACTGAACATTGCCAACTTCGTTAAGGCAAGATTTTCTCCAACATTATTTTCTTTGGTATATCCATTACACTGAGAACTGCATGTATAACAAACCGTTCTATTTTACAACCTGCAATCTTTATCTGGAAGGTCTATATCTACAAGTTGGATTTTAAATGTCTTCAGTGTTGTGATATTGGAAGAGGCTGAGTGCTGGTCACATTTCATCCCTCTGTCATTCCTGTCCCAGGTGAGGTGGTCTAATTAAAGTAAGACAGCAAATTAATTCAACTATTACAGACTACTCTTGGGAATCACCTGCAATAAAGAAGACAGCTTCATACTGTGTGTGTGTTACAGGGTTGAGATGGGGGGCAGTGCAAGAGTGCAGGACAGCCCTGTAAATTGAAAGCTGATGAAAGAAGCGAAGGCTCATTAAAGGAGACAGCAGCTGTCCACACCCCCCCCTACCAACTGCTGGACTGACACGGGCCGGTCCAACAGTAAACCTGGCCTGTCTCTGTCCCCCTGTCTCTGTCCTCTTCTCTCCTTCCCCTGGATGGTGCTGTCTCCCTTTGCGCACTAGCCATAATGAAGCTGTCAGTGACTTCACACCGCAGCCACTGAGCTGTATTCATACGGCAAACACAGACCCAGACACGTGAAAACACACTGACAGCTGTGAGCACAAACACGTATACACTGTTGGGAAAGCTGTGGATGAATGAACATTTTCTCTTTTCCTCATCCCCTGTCAGTTCCTCGGTCCCAGTGGTTTGTGGTTGGAGCTCTCCATCTCTGTTTCCTGTTAAGGTTGACCTTATCAACGTACCCCATGACAGCCATAGAGCACGACACACACACAACCGCGTACACTGCTTGGTTCAGAGCCAGTCAATTTTCAGACAAAATTAAATGCAACCTCAAGTTGGTGGCATCTTGTGTTTTTGTGTGTGTGTACATGCACCCATCTGCCTTTTTGTCGCGGATAACATCCAGCATTTGGATATTGAGTATTCACCGTACATGTCTATTTCATCTTTGTAATTTATAACTCAATTTCCAATGTGCATTGATGCGCTTCATACCTCCAAAACATCAAACAAAGCCCAAACCCAATTGTGTTTCAAAGCAATTAGGGTGTCCACTGAGTTGTGAACGGTCCACGTTGCCGTGGCTCTGAGCCTGTATGATATTTTAATTGTTAATTTTCTGTCACATTAGTCAACTTCAATGCTTCTGGACAGGTGACCGAGCTGCTGTAGACAACACATAAAATGACACGGAGCATATTCTGAGTTTTTTGATGCGGCTGAGTGGAGGGTACTTTTATGAGATGGGGGGGGGAAGGTTCAGCTGTATGTGACGAGTTAAATGACAAGATGGTATATCATATTTACAGCTGGTTTTATGGTAGGAATATTTTCTAATGCTTTTCAATATGTGTCTTGGGCCTTAATATTAGCATTAGTTTATGAGTCTAAATTATTAGCTCATTTGGACTTTCACCTGAAGCCACCGCGGGGAATGGCTTCACCCCCTTGACCTCACAAAAGCCAACAATGGCAAAATCCATATGAGCAATTATCTTGTGTAACTCTCTACCGGCCCCTGTGCTTACTTTGCACCCACTCTTCCTCTTCACTCTCTCTGTATTTCCCTCCATATACCTCTCCCCCTCAGCCCTCATCATCTCTCTATAGACCGCTAAGTTAATTAGCTGTTCCCTTTTGTAGTTTTTTTGCTGACGCTGCATGCCCCGGCTCAATGTACCTCAGCTGTCCAACTGTTGAGGAGAAAGATGTCTCGACCTCGCAGCCAGCTCCTCTTCCTCCCCTACTCTCTCTTTCGCGCCGGGCGAGAGGCGGGGTCAAAGGTGACGACTTGCATTGTATTTGTGATTATTACCTCTAAAGTGCTATTGCATAGAGCATCATTAAAAGTCAATGCATCTCCCTCTCCTCCCCCAACCCCACCATCACACGCCTAAAACACACACACTCATTTTGCACGCACTCTGCACATCGGCAGCCATTTAACAGCTAAAATACGACCTGTGCGCAGATAAATGTCACAGGGCCATCTATCTGCGAGTGTTAAAAGTCGGCTAATGGAGATGACATATTAGCGGCCCAAATGACTGCCATAAAAACACCCACCATTCCTCGCCCGGCCACTGTGACTGCAATAGGATATGGCACTGGCACTAGAACTATCCGTCTGCAGGAAGACGGAGAGGAATGGAGGGTGATGTCATATCTAGATGGAGTTCTATTCATTCAATAAATTCTGCGAGGTTCAGCGCCCTGAAACAGTGATTGGGGAAATAACGACTGTATAGCATAATGAGTGAGGGCCACAGAGTAATATCGCACTTCCCCCATAACACGTGTGATGTAATGACCTCTCACCTTTGACCTTTCATAGAGTAGTTGGTCAGAAATCATGAGCCAGGTCAGCTTTCGCGTCGATGACTTTGTGTGTCGATAACAAAGCTGCCACTTTAATCAATAACACGTTCAAATCCTACTTGAAGATCCTCCACAGGTACGCGTTCACCTCCTCCTTCATCCATCCTATCTCTTTATTAATTACCCTTCTCTATCCATGCGTGTCTCTCCTTCTCTGAGTGAATGGAGCAGTTGTAATTGCTTCTCTCTGGAGCAGTTAGAAGCGGCACAAAGGAACCGTATAGAAACCACATTTGCATTCGAGATGAGCCGAGATGGAGAGGAGGGAGGGAGCACTGCCCTCCTGCCCTACACTGAGCAGCACCACTTACACACTCTCTCTCTCCTTCCCTCCCTCCTTTTCTCATTTATTGTCTCCCTCTCTCCATCCCTCCCTCCACCTTATCTACTCCCACCACCCCCACCTCCTCCCTTACGCAGCATGGCTCCCCTTGCATTGTCTTTCCAGAGAGTTCCAAGGTCGACGGGAGCTTGCTCATCAGAGCAGGGTATTGTACACTTAGTGCTGCCTGCCATGGACGAGCTAATTTGTGTGTGTGTGCGAGTGTGTGCATGATCCTGGATGTGTTGCTTTGGTTTGTGCACGTCCCGAGGCCTGCATATGTGAGCATATGTGTCAAAATATATGGTTGTGTATGTGTGTGGCAGTAACTCTTATGGCTGGTAAAAAGGGGTGAAGGAGCGTAGGCTGTAATTAATAGCTCATAAGCTACGAATTGCATTTTTTTTTATAACCACCAATATCTCACCACCTCTTACACCTATGCCATCACTCTCACTCACTCCTGTGGAGCACACGCACAAGAACACACACACGCACAACTCCTGAGGGCTCTTCTTTTCCAGCTTGATAAGCATTTCTCGTTTGTTTCAGCGTTTTGATCAATACAGTTAAAACGCCAAAGCAAGCATAATTAGGTCTGAGATGGCTCCCACTGTGACTGAATAGACTTCACCTAGGGAGCTGCTCACCATTATCATCATCACTCTCTGTGTGTGTGTGTGTGTGTGTGTGTGTGTGTGTGTGTGTGTGTGTGTGTGTGTGTGTGTGTGTGTGTGTGTGTGTGTGTGTGTGTGTGTGTGTGTGTGTGTGTGTGTGCGTGCCTGTGTTCATACCACACACAGCGTGATCTAATAGAATTGACAAAGTGCACATCGGGACGTAGATTAAAGGGGAACTCTGAGCTATAGGTTGATTTTAGCAGGTGATGGAATCGCCCATTCAACGTGCGCTCACTCACCTCCATCTTCATTCCCGTAATCATTTAGACAACCTTTACAATGCATCTCTGCCAGCAGGTTCATTTCAATATGTTATAGGCCACCTAAATCATTTTTTATTGGTTTATTTACTCAAAACGATACATAGATGGAGACCACAGAGATCATAAATTGTCCACAATAACCATTATACACAGTGAAGTGACTCTCCTTTATGCCATAATCCACAGTGACAACCTTGGTAAAAATCCATCTGAGACATTAAAGAAGGACGACTTTGGGTACTTGGTGCACATTTACCCCTCATTAATACTGGACTAAGCCCTAGACTAAGCCCTAGAGGAAAACGTGAAAGTCCCTATATCTGCAAACGTTAGAGAAATAAAAACGTTATCCTTTTATCACCTGTGACTTCAGCTCTCTATCATTTTGCAAGGGCTGGTTTTTATTATTTTCAGATAATAAATGTTTTAATGTTTGTACAAAAGTAAGATCTTCATTCTTTAAGTTATAACATCATTCATACCAAGAACTAAACTTTTTTGAGTGCTGCAAGTAATGTGTCTCTTTCAACCTACCTTGCACATTTGAATCGAACATGCCAATTTGTATATCCTACCATACTTTATCTCTTCCTGGTCTTCAAAAAAAAAAAAAAGAAGAGAAATGTGTAAGATGAAAATGACAGAAATATGTCACTGACTGGAGTTTTAGTTGAACTGTCTCTTTAAAGACAGGGCCCAGGGACAGCACATCTCAATTCTGATCACAGCCAACAAAGAGCTTAATATGATGTGTGGCAGAAAGTGTGTGTGTGTGTGTGTGTGTGTGTGTGTGTGTGTGTGTGTGTGTGTGTGTGTGTGTGTGTGTGTGTGTGTGTGTGTGTGTGTGTGTGTGTGTGTGTGTGTTTGGAGGGTGGAACAGGTGTATAAGAGAGAGAGAGACACAGAGAGAGAGAGAGAGGGAGACATACTGCTCTGGGGGGATAATTTCAGAGTAGAGGCGTATGCTGTGCATGTGTATGCATCTACACGCATCTGTGTGTGTGTGTGTGTGTGTGTGTGTGTGTGTGTGTGTGTGTGTGTGTGTGTGTGTGTGTGTGTGTGTGTGCCGGGAGGATGCGTGGCGGGAGGAGGATTTAGACCCATCATAAAGGAATTCTCCCCCCCAGCCCGTAGCTCATCCCGACACTTTTATGCCTTTTTATTTTCAGGCCCATTGCAGCCAAGCCCAGAGATGTGATTTATACTGCCTGGCAGCATGGGCACTGCAGCAAGAAAGACAGATGGAAGGAGGGGAGGAGAGGGGGA
>NW_011335892.1:291253-291546 GCF_000735185.1 Notothenia coriiceps | reverse complement strand
AGGGGGGTTTGCAGGGAGTTGCCGAGGGGAAGGGGTGTGTGGGATGGGGGGTGGTGGGTAATAAAAAAAAGGAGAGATGAGGATAGGGGTTGGAAGAAAAAGAGGAGAGACTGAAGTGAGGGAAAGACAGAAGGGGGAGAAAGGAGCTCTCCCCTCATCTCCCTCTCCTCCTCGCTCCCTCTCTGCCACATCTTCACCTCTACATCTTTCTCTCTCTAATGAGTTATTGGCCCTGTCTGACTCAGGAAGAGAAGCCCCATCTCTCCACCAAACTGGCGCCCTGACAGGCTAAA
>NW_011335892.1:264122-290548 GCF_000735185.1 Notothenia coriiceps | reverse complement strand
CAGAGGTGGTGGACAGAGGTGGCAGGGTCCAGAAATGGGAGGCTGGTGAAAGCCAGGAAGAAAAGAAGGGGATGTTGCATTCAGATGCATGCTTTAGGTGTGTGTGTGTGTGTGTGTGTGTGTGCACACCAGTGTGGCAGTTGCGCTGTCTCTGTGCTGTAACATCTCTCTCTGTCAACCAGCCGCCTGAGAGGAGATGAGCTGCCATGCCGACTGTCATTCATCCATCACAAAAGACAACACACACGCACACACACGCACACACACACACACACACACACACACACACACACACACACACACACACACACACACACACACACACACACACACACACACGCCATTCACGGAATACCAAGCTAGACACGTTTTCTTCTGCAAAATGTCCACTTAGATAAAACACTTTTTTTTTATGTCTGTCAATAGATTTCTTCTGTCTCATTCTCTCTCTGTCTCCCAACCATAACTGTCAAAAAAGTATTTTACAGAAGGTATTGCCTTCCAAATTCAGCTCTAAATGAGAGTAGGGATTGCAATAACGCATTTGGTTTATTATCCCATTAATCTGTGGGTTTTTCGCCCAGAGACCTGAAATTTGATAGTTAGCACTCATACATGTCCAATTCAAATCATCCTGTGTAATCTCAAAAGAGAAATGCACCGCTATCAAAAGCAGAGGACCACATTGGCTGATCTGCTCCACCACTAAGGTCAGTTGTAACATCAGTTGGGGTTAATTGTCACAATCATAAAAAGTGCTCATTTTCTAATTAAAATGTAATTACTTTTGTCATTAATATTTAATGGGGTCATTTATAATGTCTCAACAACATAGAGTTGCATGCTGTATGCCTCTGCGGGTTTCCAGAAAGCAAATATGGATACATGTACGCATATGTCTCTAACGCTGAAATGGAACAGCAGGACACCAAATTAGAATCTCAGTCTTTAGTCAACTTGTTTTTATCTCAGAATGCAGCGGCAGGGCACACGTCACTTTGCTTAATGTTGATGGAAATTAGAAACAAGCGTGGCAGCAGGAATCTGTTTTTCGAAAAACAATGTTTGTTTGGATAGCACATGGAATTATGGTCTTGTGTGTCTGCGATTCACAAAGAACTTATCCGACATCAACTGCCATAATACTTTCGTGCAAGGAATAAAATCCTGTGTGGTTATGTTAGGGTTCATCTTCATGGATTTGATTATAAATAAGAAAATACTCAGGCTGATTGTGATAGCAATATTTCTGATATTTAAAAAAGAAAACATTTTAAGGCTAAGACTGGAGGTATTCTGTATTTTTTTTTATTTACAAGAGCCAACAACTTATGATTCTGTCCTTCAATTAGTCCATTAAAACTGGGACACAAACATGTTTTTAATCTTCTTTAAAAAATTAAAAAAGCTAGGCTCTGTATTTTTACCCAGACAGGTGGACATCTTTTATTTCTTGCGACTATTTTCAGTTTCTGATCAATACATGTTTCTGATTGACTGCAGAGGGAGATTATGCAAGATTGCCTTAAAATAAACTACAGTGCCCATCTTCCTATCATTAAGAACCAGATCAACATTGTGTCTCGTTGATTAATTTTAAATAGTTTTGGGACATCAATAGAAGTTAATGGCACAGAAAAATAATAAGAGCTTTGGCTGACAATGCAAACAATGTATAATATAATCCCCAGCCTTCCAATTCGTAAGTAGACATCAACAGTACAGTTACTCAGGGAATTTCTATATATAAGTAAACTATGATATAATAACCCTGAAACACCACTCCGTAATTCAGGGTCACTCTTTATCTTTTCAGTGCGTAGATTTTAACCATGTATTCAATATTTATCCCCAGTGCTTCCCTTTTGCCCAGAAACCCATTTGGCCATCCTCACAGCAGAGGCAAATAAAAAGAATCTCTCTCAATAACTCCTCCAACATCCTGGTCTCTGTGGGAGGAGCACTTGTGATCTAAAGGTCAAATAGGTCTCCTAACATTACAGTGTTTTTAGGTAAAGACAACATGGCTGATAACAAGGCAATGTCTCTGTTGGTGCTGAAAACGATACCGCCGTTTTATTGTTATGAAGGTAGTGATTCTTTTCATAACGACATCAGCCGTTGAGTACCACATACCTGCTGAGTAAATGGTTTTCAATCACTGCTTGTTGTTTCCAATTTAGCATCTCTTTAGTGTTTTTACTTACAAGAGACCAGCCCATGCATCGGGTTTTATGAAACCATAACAGTCAGTTGGCTCTGGATTTGTTTCAGCTTTGCACAATTTATGACCGCTCTAATTGCTTGGCCATCCTGTGTCATGGCGCGTATCTTTGAACGAACAAACACGTGCTGCGCTGTTTCTCCAACCGCTCGTCGTCGTAGGCCTAACAGCCCTTACTGGCACGATGAATTTGATAAATCTCCTTATCGCCCCGGGAGACAATTAAAGCGCATGTGACAGGGGTCCCTATCTTCGCTCTCCTCCTGTAGCGCTTCATTTAGAAGCCATTTGTCTCCGCTATGGATTTCCTATTTTTAATGGCGCGCGTATGCAGGGGTCGGGGCCGTGCTGAATAATAGATGCCTTTTTTTCGCTCCCTCTCTTTCCTTTTCATTCCCTCTCTCGCTCATTTCCTCATAGCCGAGCCCCATGGGAGGGTGTCGGTGTCACTCTGGAAACCAAGGTGCAGCACTCCTGGTGCTCTCCAGATCTTGGCAGGAGGCTATTCAATCTAGCCGACAAGGCTTTTGGTGAAAGCCAGCAGCAGACAGTGAGCTGATATCAACGGGCACACGTAAACCCTCAGCCTCCCCCCTACTTCCCCACATCCCCAGTAAAGGACGTTTATCACAGAAAGCGGGGCCGCTGCGCAGTGAGGTGATATATCGCCCTGGCCGAGTGCGAATGAATAGACTAGTAATTATCCCGTTAAAAGGGTGGCCAGACAAAGAGGGAGCCTTGCTATAATTTAAATTGTTTTGTTTCCCCCACAGTCGAAGCCAGGCCCGCTGACTGACATCACAGAATGGGAAAAGTGAGCCTATTTATAGCTTGAGACGTTCAGCTAATTGTAGAATTTAATAAGGTTTCTGGAAGAGTGGGTTCTGTAAAAGCCATAGGCCTGCACCTCCTCTCAAGTCGGCTCTTATATCTCCTTCACATCTTTCTTTGCCTCGGCTGGCTCCCATATTTCTATCCGTATCTTTACTTCAACATATCCTCCCATCTTGCCATTTTCTATCCCACCATCTTTTATTTTTGTGTATCCTGACCTATCCCCCTACACCTCACCTCCCAGCAACCCCTCAATTTTTCTCCCCTCCTTCATTGCGTTATCTCCTATCACATAAAATCTACCTTAGAGTAATACTCCTCTCAGTTTGCCTGCGTGACTCTGATTGTGTGATTCTCGGCATGTCACAGTGGCTTAAGGTGTGCATGGATGTGAGTGTGCGTCTATGATTACAAGTGAAGATGTGTCCAAGTGTGTGTGCATGTCGGTGTGTGTGCACGGGGTCTCGTCTGGTGTGTGTGAGATGGGGGTAATTGAGCTCAGAGGGTTTTCTGTCTTTGGTGGCAGAGGGGAAATTGGAATCTTCAGAATCCATTAGAGAGACCCTCTCACAGTGTGTGTGTGTGTGTGTGTGTGTGTGTGTGTGTGTGTGTGTGTGTGTGTGTGTGTGTGTGTGTGTGTGTGTGTGTGTGTGTGTGTGTGTGTGTATATGTGTTGTGTGTTTGTTGCCGATGTGTGTGTGTGCGCGTGTGTTTGTGTGTGTGGTGTGACATGTATGCATGTTTGTATAGTGACAGAGAGAAAAAACAGCACAAGGGGTATGGGGGGACTTCACCAAAGAGCATGCAGCACACGGAGAGTACAAATATCATATTTGGAGTCAGAAATTCACTTAGTACTTTCTCTGTACTGTATGTGCATCTGACTCTATGTGCGTGAGTCTATGTGTGTGAGTGCGGGGTCCCTGGTGTGTATATGCCGGCTTTCTGACACTAACTGACTGAGTACCTTCATAGACTGCAGGGGAAATGGGGAGAAAGAAGAAGAGGGAAGGTGAGCGGGGAATTCGGGAACAGCAGGTAGCCAACAGCAGATGGTCTCCTGCTTCCTCCCTGCAGAGCTATCACTCTCCTCTCTCCCTGCCTCATGTTCTTTCCTGCATCGCACATCGAATAATGTATAACCTTACCTCAGCGTCCTTGGTCACGTATAGTATTTTCCTTATTTGCTGTCATACACTTAACTCATACCTTTTGGCAGGGTTTTGTAGGGATAACTTGCTTTTTGTGACTGATGTGGTATTGCTCTCCGTAAAGGATAACATGGTGACATTCCATATTTTTTCTTTATGTCAACAAATCCCATAAAAACGCCAAAATCAACAATTGAATCACCATCAAGAATTGCCTGTGGAGACAAACCCTGATATAAGGTTTCCCTCTGTGCCGTACACCTGTACATCTTCACTCGACATGTTTTAGTTATTTGTTGCTAAGTAACACACCCCCAATTCCAGATGTGTTGCTTTTGCTCCAATGTTTGAATGCAGTTTGGACAAAAAACATCCTCCAAATAAGCATAATGATACAAACTAAAAGGGCAGTAGAAGAGTGCAGACTTTCCCTAATGCAATGCCCTAACTTACAATCTTAACAATTGTGAAAATGAATCTGTGTATCTGCCTGTGATATGGATCAAATCCAAATTGAATAGCCTTTACTGACCAATGCTTCACATTTCCACTAAGTTTCATTAACACTGCAGTGTTGCTTAATGTTTAAGAAAAGAGCTATCAAATGCAAAAATGTACTCTTGTATGAGTAGTTTGCTCACAGCTATCCTGCCCAATTTAAAAGATTCACATTTTTGGGATCTTTTAAACATGTTAAAACCCTAACCCTAGCCCTAACCCTAAAAGGTATGGCCATTTTTTTATAGAACGAAGTAGGACATTTAAATTAATCATAATACTGTTTCCCAGTTATCGTTTATCAACCCAATGGACAAAAAAGGGAGATGTTGACATGGAATTTGTGTGGCAATGCTCTCCAACACCAAATGAAGAATATCATTTATTTTGTAGAAATTGCATCCTACCAATTGAGCACCAGACCTGTATCATCCAGAAAAACAAGCTGTTTCTGAGGCTCATCGTGGCTCTAGATTTTAGTAGGACATCATTTGTTGGTTTTCCTTCAACCTTTGCCTCCTTCTCAACCCAATGGGTTGGCAATCCAAGAGAGAACTATCTCAAAACAAAGCTACATCAACTCAAACCTATCTGCGTGGAAGGATTTTTGTGCAGTTAAGGTGTTCAATGCTTTAAATGCAAATCAAGTTTATAAAATCAATGTGGATTTTCCTATCTTTCATTTTCTCCTCAGCATTATATTACATAAATTACAGCATTGCATTGGCAATAATCCAGGGAAATTCCTGTCGCCTTTATTTCTTTCAGGATTTACATTGGTAATAAAAAGTGAAAAAACAATTAAATGTTGCATTCTTGTCAATTAAAGTGATGAGTGGGGGTTTTGTTCAAGACCAAAGTGTGTGTTGTTGAGTGGAACAAGCTCAGATCAATGCAGTCAGACTGTTAGCACTTTAGTCACAGCTTCTTTAACCTGTGTGTGGTTTTGTGTGTGTGTTTGTTTTAAGACGTGCCACCATGTATATGAAGTCCTGTTTACGTTGCTAACTGCGCTTAAATTGATATGAAACTGCATCCATGCAGTGCAGTAGGCACTTATGCATATGTATGTGATTCAGAGTGTGTGTGTGTGTGTGTGTGTGTGTGTGTGTGTGTGTGTGTGTGTGTGTGTGTGTAATGATTAGCCTTCTCTTAATGGGAAAATAACGTCAGAGCCACTGGGACGTTTAATCCATCTGAGCTGATTCTGTTTCCATCAGAGCTATTGATCAACTCCAGTGACAAATCAACAGAGGGGCTACTGGTGTGTGTGTGTGTGTGTGTGTGTGTGTGTGTGTGTGTGTGTGTGTGTGTGTGTGTGTGTGTGTGTGTGTGTGTGTGTGTGTGTGTGTGTGTGTGTTGAAGGGGTTAAGGGAGCACCTTACACAGCATTTTACCATGTCACATTCTCCTAATGCAACAAACTCCAATAAGGTGTCTTCCTTTCTCTTTCTCTCCTTCAGTTCTTCTTTTATTTCTTCTTGTCTTGTTTTGTCTCTACCTGCTCACACTCATCTTCCCTCCATCCCTCCCTCCCCCCTCTCTCTAGTCGTTAAGTGGTATTGGCTTTAAAGGGGCAGCAAATCAGTTGCTGATTAATACTGCATTTTTGGGGCCATTTGTCTGCACCGTTGCCCCTGTCTGTAACGCCCGCCCCCCTTTTGTTATCCCCCCCTCTCTCTCTCTCTCTCTCTCTCTCTCTACGGCTCCGGCTCGTTCTCCTTCCCTCAGCGGTGATGAATGACCGGCCGATTGCCGAGGGATTAGAGTCGTCACGGTTACCTGTGCCTTGACAAAGTGGTCCTGATTGGTGACCAAGGCACTTCAGGGGGGGTCATGTCTAAGAATGGACTAATGTGTGTGTTTATGTGTGTGTGTGGTCAGTTTATGTGTGTGGTCTGTATGTGTACAGATAGGGTTAGTGTAGGCCTTTGCAGTTTATCATGTGTGTTGCTGTGATTAGGTGCATTGTACTGCTGTGTAAATGCGTGTGTTTGAACGGGGCAGGGGTGAGCTCCAGCCCTCCCAGACGCTGATTCGGCGTGACAGAGATTGGCGAGGTCCCGGCAGCGATGTGACCACAATGACACCCGAGAACTTGGTAAACGGGTGCCAGTGGACACTGATGAATCGGCACCAGGAGGAATCGAACACAAGCCTAATCAGCGCATGGATCTCCCTGCAGCAACATTTTTCAGTTTTGTCCTGCCTTATCAGGTGCAGGCCGTCAGCCATGTCAGATCCCATTGGTCAGATCCCTCTGTCACTAACGCCCGTTTGTGATTAGGTGAATTACAGATTATCAAGCAGGGTCTGGGATTCTTGCAGTAGGTCTGTGTGTTTAAAGCTTAGCAGGAATTGCACAGGTGCTATAAGAGCAATGGCATCCTTGACCCTTCATTTAGGGGCTTTTTGCCCGTACAAGTGACATGCCCATGCCCATTTTGCTGTTTTCTTTTTGCCTCTTTCCTTTCAGTATGGCTTTTGGAAACCAACTTCTTTTGTTTATATCCTTATCATGAAACGTCAAATGAAATGCTGCTGACCAGTGGTTGGTCCATTTTCAGTCTGGTAGGACCAATGTTTCTGCTTTGTACTTCCTGTTTTGGCTTTGCAAGATGCTTGGCTAATCCAGGGAGCATCCTAAGAGCAGAGCTATCAGCAGCAGATATACACGTTTTTCTATATGTTGGAATTATTGACGAGTACATGAAGAGTGTTCCTAATTGAAATGAATACTTGTGGGATTTATGCTTTCAGATTCACATCGTTTCACGATCGGACTTTGTTGGAGGATTAACAACCCCCAAAGATTCAAAACAACTTTTAAGGATTGTACACAGAAAATCCTTTTTTTTAAACTTGGTCTGATAAGTTGAAACTCAAAGTTGAAACTTTCTTCTAAATCATATGTTCTTCTAGGAGAAAATATGAAATATGAAATTGTGTTCCCATAGAATCATGATTTCCTAATGAGACGTGCAGAAGAAAGGAGACAACATTTAAATTGACTACGGAAGAGGGTCTTTCTCTGGTGGATTTTTCTGAGAAGCTGTCAGAGAGGGGTATCCTATGGTGGAGGAGGAGAAGATCCCTCCTGTCCCTGCAGGCTATAGAGGGATGAAGGATGGAAAGACGAAGGGATGCACAGTTTCGTTTGGAGAAGATTATGTCAGGGCAGAAGAGGAAGAGCCTTGACTAATTATAGTCATCTATTACAGACACAATTAAAATCGGGCTAATTTACTGCAGCCCGACGCTCGCGCACCCAGCTGATTTATCCCAGAGCTCAATGACACCCGGAGGACACACACGCACGCACACATCGACACACACACGCACACACACAGAGATATGCTGGAACTTGCATGAACGACAAAGGGAAGATATAATAGATGTTTTTTTTTTGCATTTTTTAAATCCATAGGCCTTGTTTTGAAACTTGTATGACCAACTTTTTCGTGCAGGATATTTTGACTGGATCAAAAACAGCATTTAAACAGCGACATTTCATGAGGGAACTAGCCTACTTCATTTGAGATGCAATTGTCGCAATTAGTGGATTTGCTTGTGAGCCAAAGCAACTCTCTCCATTCACCAGAGGCAGTGCAGACCTTTGAGGGAACAGAAAGCCCAAATGGAGGTAGCTATCATAAATGAACAGCTATGTTGCACCAACAATTTGTATTTAACCCTCATTTCTCATTGTAACCTGTTCCACAAAAGAAGGAGGCTTTCCAGACGAGGTTCATCATATGAATACATTTAGAATACATTGTGATTGGTATTGCTTCTGTTAGTATACGAGTGAACCCAGTATTTAGCAAACATCGTAGCTCCGAGAGCTACATTCCTTCCGGTTAAACTCTTAATCAGACAAAACAATACCATCTTGAGGATTAAATGCAAGGGGCAATAAACAACACAGTGCAGCCAACAGTATCAATTTATACTGACTAGCGCTAGCATCTTCTATCTGTATGGTGTCAAATCAATTAGCTACTAGCAACAGTAGTTTGCCAAGCACCACGTCAGGCTGTGCAGGACAAGCGGTGTAACTCTCAAAATTAACAATGGTAGCATGCACAAAACCAGGACCTTGCAGATGGCATTGTTAATGTTATAAGTTACACCTTTGATTTGTGATGACATGTCAAAATAAGCTCCTAAAAAAGATCTGTGATGTATGATCTCCTGTATGTAATGGGTGACCTTTTGTGTCAACTACCCCTAAAACACAGCTAGGTCAGATCAAAATACAGTGTGTGTGTGTGTGTGTGTGTGTGTGTGTGCTTGTTTGAGCGTGTGAGAGGGAGAAAGAGGGATACAAATAGAGAGAGGGGCAAAAAGAGATACTGAAAAGAGGAAATGAGGATGTAAGGGGAGTAAAGAAGAAGAACAAGAGAAATATGTCAGCAATTGTCTGTCCTCCAATAGGTAATCAAGGTGTGGGGTTGCTGCGGCAACCAGGCTCCACCTCCTGCCAGGATAGGCCATGTCAGTCTGCATTAGCTCCTCCCTTAAATTTACCAATCAAGGGGAAATTCTGACAAGAGACCCGCCTATCCATGGGTGGCTCTGCCAATAGAAATATCTCTCTCTCATTCTCCCTCTCTCACTCTCTCTCTCCTTCTCTCTCTCCCTCTCACTCTCAATCTCTCAGATAGCAGCCCTCAGGTGATGCAGTGCTTTAAGGGTTAAGTCGGCTGCATGCTGGATCTCTGCAGAGGTGACAGATGCTTCCTATCCCACCCAGCACCACAGGGGAACCGGAGACACTCAGCATACCAATGAGCCACCGTCTGACACACACACATGCACACAGAGGCATAAATATGCATATGGGAACACACAGAGACCTCAAACGTATCCAAACACATACACCCCACATGCATATGCTCAGATGCTACCTGCTGGGGTATATAAAAGATGTCATGGTTGCATATTTATGATAATCATCTATATGGGCATCATTTGAACATCTTTCTGCTCTGTACGACCGGCTCTAAAACAAATAGATGGGCATGGCTTTTTTCCAGGGGGAGTCAGGCAGAGGAGACCCTTTGTCTCAACACATGACCTGCTACAGAAGGCCACTGCACACAGCTTTACAGTAGCAGTTACACACACTCACATAAAGGCCCACATGCTTGCAGATACATTCAAACATATGGTACAAACACAGTATATGCACACAAGCAGACGCATACACAGGCTATAAAATTGACAGCTGTCGTTATGATGGAGCACTCGGAGAAGGGGAAGTGAAGGCTTATCCACCGCTCAACATGGTGTCGAGAAGACCTGCTATTCATTTTCAGCTTAATATGTTCCAGCCCATTGGAAAAACATTGCAGCATATAATGTAAGCAATTTCATATGCGCACACCACCTCTCACAGCTTTCTCTCCGAAGCGCCCGGCAAAATGAAGAGACCAGATTTAGCTGATGGTTGACTGGTTTTCAAAATAACACAGCCTGGGAGTGTGTAGATGTCTGCTTGGTTCGTGTATGTGTGGGTGCGTAAAAGCATTGGGGTTTATCTGGCCATGTGCGTGGGTTTGAATATGTGTGTGTTAATTAATCAAATGCCATTCATGTCTCTGTTATGCATCTCTGCACATTCACTCTCCATCGCAGCATCACTTGATTGTGATGTTTATCCACCAAAGCAGCACAGATGATCAGCAGAGTGACACTGGATGAATGTCTCTACCATCACAGATGCAAATGTAATATAAACATACAACACACACAAACACATTTGCACACACATCCACACATCAAGCATCGCCATTTGAGGGACCAAAGTAGTCATTCTCTCTTTTTGAAAAACAAAACATTACTTTACACGTGCACGTAAACACATTCCCATGTGATGAATACAATTATTTTTCTTGCTCGACAAAAATGCTCACACACACATACACAAACAAGCACAGTGAGCCCCAGCCGGTCCCCTAGCATCTTTATATGGGTAAATAAATGGTGTGCTTGGCAGTGGGTAAATGCATGTGCTCTCAGCCTGCGGGCCCAGATGGCAGCACAGTCGTTTGCTTTACCTTGTTTTGTTTAATTACTACAATCAACTCTCTATTTCTTCAATTAATCACCACCAACCTGTTCCATTAGTCTCTCCCTCTCTCTCTCTATCTCTCCCTATCTCCCTCACATGCACACACACACAAACAGTGTTATGCACACATCAAATATAGAAGCATGGCAAACACACAAAGACATGTTAATATTAACAGAATCCACAAGGAAGGCATTGATATAAATGACACACACACGCACACACGCACACAAACACACACAGCTGTGCCCCTTGACAAGTTATTAACAGTTTAATGATTCAACTTTATATGAACCTTACGAAGAGAAAGACAAAACAGGCAGCCGGATGAAACAGTGATGGAGAGATGGAGTGGAGAGGGGGAGGAGTGGAGCATCAAGGCGGCGTGGAGGTGGCTGACAGCGGCCGGGCACACGAGAATAACGGGGCGGAAAGCACTTCATTACGTCCTTTTATTCCGTTATAATCACCGCACGGCCATCACTCCTCGGCGACACCGTGGCCCAGGCACTGACACGAGGATTGATGCACCGGAAACGCAGGGCTCCTGCAACACAATAAACAACACCATTAAGCAACGTGGCCCCGTCGACGCAGTAAACAGTTCATATTAATTATAGTCTGCCCGAAGCGCGCCTCCACGTTGCATTTAACCCGCCCTAATATGAAGATTGTCAATTATGGTTTTATGTGTAGATGATCTCGGATGCAGGTTTAGCAGCTTGTAATAGAATTAGATGGAATCAATTTGAAACACAAAGCGGGGCAGAGATGAATTGATATACAAGCAGACCTGTAATGTGATAATCAAACAACGATACATTTAGCCTTCTCCAAGTAAACACTTAATACTCACTTCAGAAATTGACTTTCTTGAGTAGAGAGCACTTTTGTGAGTGTCCCTATGTGTTTGGATAATGAGGTGTACATGAGAACTCGCTGATGCATCCCTTTAAAAGCAGACCTAATCAGTTTTTTCTCGATTATCAAAACGTTACAGTGTTCGTTTGGCGTAGAAACTTTAGAAATGTGATCTCTGAGTCTGTGTGTTGGGTTTAAGTAACCAAAATGTGAAATGAGGGCACCATTACCTCGTGTTAGGAGGTTGATCACTACGCCACCTTGCTGTCAGGTGGATACGTGAAGCAGCCACTGGTTGTCTTCTACTGCCATCTATAGGACGAACTACAATACCCTCCCTGCAGATGCTCAAAATTCAGGTAATTTAACCATGCCTCTGTAAAAATCTGCATCTATATCTTCTCATGACATATTATATTGCCAACCTATTAAACTGTAGTTGCTTTGACAGTTATTTTGGTCATAGATAAAAAACAGGATCATTTTTATTTCAGATGTTTCAGATGTTTCTGATTTTCATGTACAATTTATTAGAATATTCTTCAATCTGTTCTTTGTCATTTGTTTTTATTGGTTTTTCTTTTTCACATAAAAAGCACAGGTGCATTATAACAATGTCCTGTTTCCATTTAGATCGGTCAGTTTCAGGGGCCTGGTGTTGTGCATGCTGACTCACTCCCTTAGAGCACAAGTGTTACTGGGACACTTGAATAAAACAGAGCTAACATTAATGGTAATATTAACAACTGTGCTTTTCCTACTCCAACAAATCAAGATGTTTGATGTCAATAAAGTGTATAGTGAAGCATCTACTACGTTCTAATATTTATTAAATAATATAAGTAGTAGTAGTAGTAAGAAGAAGAATAAATCAGTACCTCTACCACAATCATCAACACAGTAATCCCCAGCACAAAAAAGGTGGTTACTTGAATACATCATCTTCTTTGCATGTTGCACTTATTATTTAGAGGATAGTTTACATTTTAAATTGTTAGGAAATACATACAATAATGTTTGCATGTGACCAACTAACACAGAAATCATGTGAGGGCTTGATGTAAAGAAATGCATTTGAAATATGCTTAATTTAGCTTTTTTTCATTTGCCCTGATAAAAAGGGAAACATAAATGAACGATTCCTACAGTTTGTTGGCATCAATCAAACTTCAGCTTTAAGGGTTTTGACACTCCGGTGTTTGCTTTCTATGTAAACTATCCCAGAGGAAGAAGCCTCTGTAAACAATGATCAGCAGCATGCATATCTCTGCAAACCCGACACGCTGTTCAGTTGGTTTTGCGGCTGCAAACATGAAACACAAAACCTCAAAGCTAAAATATAGTGAGACTTTTTGGTTGTAATGATTTACAACCACCTCTCCACCAAGCTCAGTGCAAAGGTATTTCCCGTGTGCTCTTTGACCTCTTGAAAGCAGCAATATTCAGAGAAAATATAGGCAGAGGATTGACCTACTGAAACCCCTAGATTTACATTTCCAAAACCATAAAAAGTTTCAAATCCATTCAAAAGGAATGTAAAAGATAACAAATGGCCATTAGAGAGCATTAAAACTCTAGCTCATGTTTACTCAGCAATTCCCAAAGGCTATGCAGAGTACAAACTCGGCACCACTCCCTGCTTACACAACCTTCATTACTGCAGAGCAATATCAGGATGAAACAATGCAATGATTTTCTGTAACTCTATCTCCAAAGTGATTGTATCCTTTCTCATAGGGATTCAATAACCTGATAGGAATCTTTTGTTTGCTTGCATTATAAACAAACTGTAAAATGATCCAGCCAAAGATGCATCTGAGGCCATCTGGGAAACACTTTCCCTCACACTATTAACAGGATCTGTACATATTGTGATGTTGGAACTGGTGGAAAAACTCATGTCAAACATTTTGGGATGGTGATGGCGGCTTATATTATGAGCTGTGAGTTATTTCCTCATCTGTTATATATTCCCTTTGGTGATTTCAGCCTTCTAATTTCCATTGTATCAAAGTTTGAAACTGCTTTATGCGGCATTAAAAGTGAGGAATTACAGATAACTGTGATTTTCAACATCAATATAGAGTGAAATACTGGCACCAAATAAACTGTTATCGCCCTCCTCTTATCACATTAGGAAGACAGTAACACAATCTCTAGCAACATTACTGCTTTCAATTCAGTCCAACGATATGGCCTTGGCCTACATGTGCAACCCTCAGTTATAGGCAATAACCCCCGCCGCTCTCTTACACACACGCACGCACACACACACACACACACACACACACACACACACACACACACACACACACACACACACACACACACACACACACACACACACACACACACACACACACACACACACACTCAGATGCATTGAATGATTCCACTTTTACTCACAGTTGATCAGACTGTCCTTAAAAAGTCACATGCAATATTTTGTGCACCTGCTCGCTGTTTATTCCAAACGTGAAGTTGTTTCTCCATCACACATGCACACTCACACACGCACACTCACACAGCCACAAATTGTATGGTGTCAGAGCCAAACAGGGTTTGCAGTGTCCTTCAGTGTAAAGATGCACTTGAATGATAATGGCCAGCAGAGAGCACTCTGTGTAATCATAATGACCTATCTCCTATGAGTTATATTAGTATTTGTCCATATGAATCATGTTTCTGCATCATATACATACATTTGGGATGACAAAGTCGACTTTTTGGTTTCATCAGAGGTGTGTTGTTGTGCAGTGGAAATAGGCGAAATTCAGATAAGATAATAGCAATGGTCATTCTGTTTGTTTGGTTAGCATGCATAAAACAAGATATAGTTTGATTGTATTGTCCTATATTCAGATATACATATTGGATTTTGATGCAATATGTTTCGGCAGAAAACATCAAACTATGACAGAACAAATTGAGGCTTAAGTGCAAAAAGTCAAATTTAAAAAACTGTATTATAAGTCACTCTTATCGGCAAACTCAAAAGGAAATATTTGCATTATTTAAAAACATGTGGGTACAAAACAAAAGACTAGAATCTCTCAATCTTGGACGGAAGTGCATTCAGCAATAGCTTCAGATTTCTGAAAATTAAACTTTCGTATAGTGTAACAAGATGTATTTAATATAGCAAAATAACATTTTTAGAGAACTTTGTGAATTTAGAGGAAACAGTTGCTGCTTCTTTGCCTTTAAATCCTTGATAAATGGTCCTACTATCAGCGCTGATGCTTTATGTCTGGATTTAATCCAAGAGTAATAAGAACTAAAGCTGTTTTGCAACGTGGACCATCTTTGTACATTGCATTTGAAATTCTTAGATAGTTTTTTTTACCAAGGGTACTGCATAATACACTTATGTTGTATACACAGTGCTTAGGTTTTACTGAGAGGGAGTGAGAAGAGGCTCTTCATATTCAGTGTGAGTTTCTGCTGTTCCAATTGTCCACCAATAGTTGGCAGCAGAGGACTAACGCTGTGGATCATGGCCTCATCCAAAAACTCACTCACACTTCCTCTGCTGCTAACATTGCTGCATCTTCATCACTTTTTGCACCTTTTACATGCTGCTAACTTACATATTTTGCTTATGCAACTAATATATTCAAGACTTTGTGCATATTATTCTAAGAAGGGATTTTAGTGTTACTGTTTTAACACTTTAGCAACACTGTTAATGAGACATTAGAAGTAGATGTGAAGAAGGCTGAATTGAAGGTTACATTAACTTCTATTCCTCTTCTACTGCAGGGATGGGATTAATGTTCTTTCCCACATATAACAAACATGCACTAACACATAATTATACACACACACACATGCACATGCACACACACACACACACACACACACACACACACACACACACACACACACACACACACACACACACACACACACACACACACGTCAGTGTGTTA
Organism: Notothenia coriiceps; assembly: GCF_000735185.1. Classification (NCBI taxonomy): domain Eukaryota; kingdom Metazoa; phylum Chordata; class Actinopteri; order Perciformes; family Nototheniidae; genus Notothenia; species Notothenia coriiceps. The sequence continues at coordinate 274,972 of NW_011335892.1, read as the reverse complement.
TCTTTGGTCATCGGCCCCTGCTCACGTCACACCCCTGTCCCCTTATCAGCTCCTCCTTGCCCTGAGCTGTATTACTCGTCCTCCTGAGAGAGACAGTGAGACAGAGCGAGTGTGTGTGTGTGTGTGTGTGTGTGTGTGTGTGTGTGTGTGTGTGTGTGTGTGTGTGTGTGTGTGTGTGTGTGTGTGTGAGTGCATACAGTATGTGTGTGTTGTGGAGAAAGTTGTAGACGTGTGGATGCCGGGCGAAGTGATGGAGGGAGGAAGTGTGAGAGATAGGGTGGGTGCAGAGGCCAGCAGACAGACACCCAACCTGGCAAGAGAGACGTTGTGAGGGAGGACGGCGAGTGAAACTGGAGAGGATGTGTGGTCTGATTACTGAGGCGACTGTGTTGACGGCCAGATGTGCTACACCTCTGTACGTCTCCCTCGCAGCTCCCCTGCAATTCTGTCTCTCCGCAGCAGTCGGTACTTTCTCACTGACTTTGACTCCTGGCCTTTTGCTAGGCTCGGTATCCTTCCTGCTGCAGGGCCCCTTCTGCCTTCATTCTTTCCCACAGCCGCTTTCACTCATCTGTTGTGTCCTCTCCCCCTTTTTTGCTGTAACTATCTCAGAAAAGGAAAGGAAAGCAAAGCATTAGGGAGTAGATCATTATGTGCTGTTTTTATTTTTAAACTGTGAAAAAGGAAGTTACAAGCAGCTCAGGCATGTTCTGTCTAAATCTGTGTTTTTTTCCACCTCAGAGATCCCCTCGTCTCTCACCTTCCTCTTCAATCCCCCACCTCTCTCTGACCATTTAGCTCGAACAAGTGCTCTCATAGTTAATGAAATGTCCCTGTCTTTGCTCAAATTTCTGCGATTAATCTTACTGTCCCTTCTCCCACTTCTCATCCTCTCACCTCTTAATAACATCCCACATCCTCTCCTCAGAGAAACTCCTGCCTTCCTCTCTCATCTCTTCTCTATCCCTCTCCTCTCCCTCCCCATCTTAATGTGCTTGTGTGTAATCATATGCACAGAAGAAGAGGATGAGGAGGAAGAGGAGGAAGAGGAGGACGGCTCTGCCAACATTTGCCTAAGGCTCCGCAGCCTGGATCGATAAGTGGTCTTAAGTTTATCTGATTTTTATCAACGGAGCCGACAGGGGGGCAGGTCGATGGGCTGTGCCCGCGTCAAGTTGACCTTTTCAGGGACGACGGCGAGAGAGCTCCCCCCGGGACCCCCACGGTCCCCTGTCACCGTCTGACTGGCACAAGTCTGTTGCGCTGCACGACAAAGTCTGCAGAGACGTCTATATCAACGCCCGGTGCGGCTGACAGGGCCTGGCTGTTGTATTTATAAACTGTCCTTTGGCCATGACACTTTGCCAATGATCAGGCCCTAATTTATGCAGGCAAATCTCCTCGGTGCAAAAATGAAAGCTAATAGAGTCATTAGCTGCTAATTCGAGCCGGGATACCTTGTATAAATTGGCTTACTTTGTAAAGCCCTCCCTCGATAATACCCTCCCTCCTCACTCCACCACTCTCCCCCTGTCTCTCTTTTATCTCTCACCCGGACCACAGCATAACATCATCTGAGCACACACATTATTTTAGTGGCTAAATGGTTGATGGTGTGTGTTTGTTTAATGGTGTGTGAGGCAAGATATCTATGTGTGTGCTTGTGAATGTGTGTGGTGCAGAGCAGAGGTTGTTTCCACCTCCATATCAAATATACATACTTAATGTACCAGAGATGTAACACTAAAGAAGTGCCTGTGCATGCATGTGTGTATGAGCATGTTGCCATCCGGCCGTCCGAGACCGAGAGCTGTTAGTGCTGATGTGTTATTGTCTCGCCTGATGGCTGATTATGACATTAAATGTTTATGAGCATTGATCAGCGATAGCCCCAAAGTGAGAGCCATTTCATATCCTCACTGGCCACTGCTTAACGGCATACTGATGGATGCACAATAATCTCCAATACGACAGAGACTTGCACACGCTGCATATAAACACATGCACACACAAGCACATCATCAAACACATACACAGCCTCATAATCAAACACTCACACAAAGGCTCATAATCAAACACACACACAGAATCATACTCAAACACACACAGGCTCATAGACACATACAAAGACTTGAACACCCATGATAAAAGTTACTTAAAGTTACATAAACTGTCTTCCTGCAGGGTTCGATACTGGTGTGTGTGAATGTTAGCTTACTTGAGCAAATGGCACATTGCTTTGTATGAATTAGGTGTGAAAGGGTGAACTATGACTTATGACTATGACTATGACTATAAATGACAGACACCATTCAGTTACATCATTTGTTTGTGAGAACACACAAAACGGTACTGCATGTGCCGACTAAGTGGTATGTTTGTGAATATTTTCAAAATTTCCCATAGAGAAAGTAACTTTTCATGAAGTTAGTATAAACAGTAAGTGTGAAAGTCTGGTTGGTTAGGCATGTGGCTTGTCATTAACCTGTTTATTTACCTTGATTACAATCTTTCAGTATAACCATAACCAGGCATTTTAGTTGGCTTACCTTAAAGGCAGAATGAGAAGGAGTGTCTTAAAAACTAAACAATGCATTAATTAAACGCGTGCATGCCAGATCCTAAGAATGCATCCAAGAGGAAGCTATAACATGGCAGAAATCCACTGGCAAGCACCATAAACTTAACCACCGCCCAAACAACCACAATATAAGCGTATTTATGATGTGAGTAATTGGACATTTGAAAAAGCTTTCCATTTGAGTCAATGTAAAGTTACAGCTCTAATGCCAGCTATGACATATGCAGAAGCTCATGGAGGAAGAGGACGCCAGCTTCTGAAAAGAAGATCCAAAATTCCTGCTTGTTTTCCCTGGAAAAGCTTTCAGTCCTGACAGCAGGTCCAGGAAACATCCCACACACCCCGAAACAGCAGGCAGCAGATGGAAAAAGGCAACGTGGAATCACAAAATCTATTTCCAGACGCATTGGGATTCACATATGGGAATAGGATTACCGACTTAACTCTTCATTAAGATAGTTAATCATCCGTATTATTAACAATATGAAAAAGTGAAACAATTGTGTTTGGCTCAAATTGGAGAGCTCATGGGACGGGCTGTCCAGATGTTCATTAATGTGATTATCTAAATAACAAATCATCCCAAAACTTTGGAAACCACTTTCACTTTGTCATGTGCAGGGATCTGCTTCTAAACGTCCCTGAAATGTACAGAAAGAAAGTAAAATATCAGGGGTTTATTTGGCTAAATGAATGATACATATACTCTATGCTTTTGATTTGTATACATGAGCAACACTGACTAAGAATCAAAAAGCAGAACACAGCTCACCTCATTGCACCCCCTAATTTGAATATGCAATCAAACTTTTCTCTGACTACAAGGATTGAGAAATAAATAATTAAGTCAATCCAATTACTTAATTAATTATTTCATTAATCATGTGCTCACACATTTCCTTCCCCTCCATTCGTCATGCTGCTCAATGGCTTCATTACGGATCAATGTGGAGCAGTCCACATCAAGAGTCGCACTGTCATCGTCAAGATTAATCAGGATGTTGCCTGCATGCAAAATGGGCATCCGAGCCATTTCTATGGTAACCAGCGTGTAACACAGATGACAAATTGATTGAATATTTGCATGAACTTACCAGTGTTAAATTCCTATTATGGTTTTGTGTTTGTCTGGCAGAATAAATGGTAGACTATTATATTTGTTATTAGTTTAGGATTAGAATACTCATCAGTTGTTATAATCAATGCAACACAAGCAATGTACATTGAATATAATATGTTAACGTAATTCATTTCAGTTGCTGTCATCGCATCTGTCCTGTACAAAGTATTTTTGAGGTCACTTGCAAACCAATATAAAAAATACACACAATGGAAGCCACATTATAAAAAATAGAAAAAAGTGTGATTAAGTAGCCAATAAAAAAAGCTCCATCTAATGCAATGAGAAAATGTAAAGGAAGGCAAGCTGGCTGCAACAAATGTTTGCAAATATAACTTGAATTTCCCTCTGCCAAGATTGTGAAGAGGATATTGTTCAAAGATTGAAGAATAATAGAAAAATCCAAATTTCACCCCTTATGTTATCACAGATTGGTAAGGGTGTATAGTTTGGTCGTCCAAAAACAGCCAAATGCTACATCTTTACATCAAGAGATCAGTTTGTTCAATATCAGCCTGTTTTTAGCCATTTACAGCAACTGGAGATTTGAAGTTCCGTAAAGAGCAGAGGGAAAAAAGGAAATATTTGTATGCATTTCAAATACCTAATGCGCAGGCAGTCTCAGCCTCACTCCAGCTAACACGACTACTAAGCTTTATGCAAGTGTCCTTGTAATGATATGGCCAATATACAGGGCCGTCCCTCCCTATAGGCCGATCATGCAGACTGCGCGGGGCCTCACCTTGCAGAGGGGCCTCACCTCGCGGAGGGGGCCTCATCTTGCGGGGGGTGCCTCAACTGAGCCACTAGCACCCCCCACCCCGTCGACGACGACGCTCGCAAAACAGAGGGCCTCATCCTATTTGTATCTTTGCGTGGGGCCTCCAGTTGGCCAGGGACGGCCCTGCCAATGTGCAAATGATTGAATGCTTTCATCTGGCTACTTTTGGAGCAAGTGCTATACCTACTTTCATTAGAAAAGAGATTGCAGCCTTGCAGAGGATACTGGCCATAAAGCAACCCTTCATTTTCTCAGGATAGCATGAACTAATGGCAGACAGGATTGTATTGTAAAAGTGAGGCTTTTAGGGAACCAATGTTAACACCATACTGTAGTTGTCAGGGAATAATTTCACCCACTTGTTTACCTTTTGCCCTCTGACGCAGATGCCCAACTTTGGGCAGCCGCTATCTCCCTTAAGGAGTGGCAGCTCAAGCATTTTGTTGTTGTTACCAGTTTATGACCGGGCAACTCTCGGTCAGAGATAGTTATTGTTGTGGGACACCTGGAACACATCCTTCTCGGGGTGGAGATGACCCCGAGCCATAAGCGACAACAAATGTGATTCAGTGTCCTCAGCTGTTTAGTCTATCTATTGAAGAATGTCGATTATTACACTCTGAACTAGTTAAAACCTGGAACTACTGGAGGGTTCTTCAGAATTTATTGTGGCATCTCATCCGTGTGGTCAGATCGTGGCCCTATAACTTGTCTTGTGAATTCTCCGGCCGAAGCTCCAAATAAACCATCAGTGTTTGCCATCAAAGCTCCAGCTCTCCATCGTGTCTCTCTTTGAGTCCTGACTCCAATTGCTTCAGAAGTTTCCCCCACAGTAGTTGCTAGTCTTACATTGTGCAATCAACATCTACTAAATCAGAGAGGGAAATTATTTGAATGTATAGGACTCTAATACCAAAAGGAATCATCAATACTCTCAACATGTTCAGTGGCTTTGTATTCAACCAATCGCTTTAGATACTCCCTCTTGTGACTGCCTCCACTGTACAAAGAAAAAAATACAGCCTCTGGAGCAATCATTATCACATTGAAACAAAATAGCATGCTACGGAGCATACCATAACATGAACAGCAAGATCATCAGTGATGCTACAGTTGTCATGCCCGTTAGCATTTCAATGTCAAAGGTCTTACCATTTTACAATCTGTTGACAGAGTAGGAATTGAAATGTGTAGTTTGACCAGACTCATAGGAATTTTTTTTTGCTGAGTAAAATGTGGATGGAAACCTTTAAGTAAGACATTTGAGTGCCAGCAGCAACCCACATTTGGTCAGGAGTAAAAAATGGATTGACTGAATAGTGACAGCCCAAACAAAAAAAGTAAATGAATAGAAAAAAGGTTTGATAGCTGCTTCTGAGGTCCTTGCTGCCTTCCCTGTTACCTTGCAGGAGTTATACGTTCATGAATGTGTTCAGTGCATGTTAGTGTGTTTCAATCTGCTAGTTTGTGTGTGTCAGAGTGAAGCAAGAACAAACGCAGGAGCTGTGAGACGAGAGAATAGACGATAGAGGAGGGAAGGGAGGCAGAGAGCTTCCCTGTTTATGTCTAAATTCCTCGTTTATTTGTTTGATTAATTTGCGCAACGGCACACTGTAACCCCGTTCTGTCACATGCTTCCTTCACTGGGGTTTATTTTAGCAGGGCGGTAAGTGGCCCCATAATGTCACTGTAATACTGGGTCAGGCTTTTCCGAATGGAGGCATGGGATTAGGGGGAAAGAGAGAACAAGGCATGAGAATGTGTGAGATGGGAGGAGGAGGAAAACGTCCCTCGTTCATCTTCTGAAAGTGAGTGTTAAAATAACACCTGGCCTGACTGGATTCACTGTGGGTGTGCTGGAAGGATCTGCACAGCAGGCTAACAGGAACTGTCAGTGGAGATGCACACACACTCACTAAGAGAGAGGCCGAAGTTGATGCTGGATATTTAAAGTCACAATTTGTGTTGCTCATACAAATACGAGGGACCTGAACCTGCAAGCCTTCATCCGTCAGTATCCTCTGAGGTCAAAACCTCTCGGTGATAATGCAAATGGTTAAAAGTAGCATTCACAGGGTTGTGTGTGTGTATGCATACATCAGTGAGCGCATGTGTGTGTCTCTGAGGTAGATGGTGGAGTTTAGAGGGAAAGAAGGAGAGACATCTTGCATATTCAACGCTCTGTCGCCTGGCTGTCATCTGCCAACTGAGCGGTGAGGAGATAGGGAACTAGTCAAATTACCGGCCATGCTCGATTCTGTCTCCTGCAGTGACAAGTGTGTCAGAGATGGGATTTAATCTCTTAATAACGAACAGGGCTTGGGATGTTTTTTTTTCCTACATCTCTTCCTCCTCCTCCTCTCACTCTTTTTCCTTTGAATGTCTTCTGATCACATCTGGTCATGTCGGCAAATCACCCGCATCTCGGAAAGAGAAATATCCATGTCTGAATATCTTATATTCCCCACTCTCTTCCTCTGTATCTCTCCATCCCTCCATCTCTCCGTCTCTAATACAAGCTGTCGTGCTAGATCATGATTGATCAGGGCCTTAGTGGCCAACGCCAGCTCTCCCTCTCCCTGCTGCGGAAATGAATGGGGATCAGATGCGCTCTAGCTATGAAGTTGGACGCTGAGTTATTGGCGACGCGAGCTTGTGAGAGGAATAGAAGGAGAGAGGAAAACGAGGAGGAGGCAGATGAAAGAAGATGAAAATCTACGGTCTGGGATGTATCTCTTGTAGTTTTGTGATTTCCGGGAGGACTTTGGAAACACTTGAATTCATAATGTCAAGTCCTTGTGACTGTGATATAAGAAAAAGCTCTATCTTTCTGCATTTTAGTTTGAGCTTACACTAAAAACACATTCCTTTGCACACGATCCTGATGACAGACACTATACTTAATGGAGATCGATGTCTTTTTGATAATGATAATCAACTGAAGCACTATTGCAACAAGCAAACCAAATATATACATTGTCAATAAGTAATCCTCCAATTGCTGTACAGTGGTCCACAATTATTTGCTGACCTCACAAAGATCTGGTCTTTGCCATTAGTCACTGATAGGAATCTTATTGCTTTATTTGCATCAAATGGAGTGCTTGTCAGATCGTATAACTGGAACTGAAAACCCTATTTTTGATGGTGCAGGTGTGTGGAGCTGTGAGAGTTAGCAATGATCGAATGCGGAAACTGTCTTAATCATTCTTCACTCCACTACTTTCATAGCATTTTGCATTTTCATCCGATTGAGGAATCATGAATGTCTTGGAGGAGAGAAGGTCTCAGAGTTTGCACTAACTATTTTTTGCAGGTCACCCAAAATGTAAAGCCAAGGGAACTTCAAACCACCTCCTCCTTACAGGAAACCTGCTCTGTAAAACAACTCAGATTTAGCTTTTGTATTTCGTGTTACTATCTGCAATCCACACAAATGGTCCGATGATCAGAAAGAAGATACAAACAATTCAAATGAAAGTTACCGTTAGGTCTTTAAACTGTGATGGATGCTTACAGCTTCAGTTTTGATAATATTTACTGTTCATTTTCAGGATTGATTGCTCGTGTTTGTTGCTCCTTTCCAAGACACCAACATACTTCAGTTACCACCATGTATCACCATTGCCTCCAGACACGATGAACAGAGCAGAGAACATTAAACCAAACTTAAACTAAATCCTACGTTTCTGCAGCCAATATGTGTGACAGGTTAAGGTTATTAATTTATGAATATATCAGACAGAGGTTTGTTATACAATAACAGCTTTATTGCTAGCTGTTTGATAATATAAATGTTGACACACTTCCAATTCTCACACCACCCCTTCCCACTCTTACCTGCTGGCTGTGAACTCAGAATCATATTGTTCCAATTCCCCCAGAGCTCACATATGTATGGTCTACACCTCTCACCCTCAGGGATACAATTTACCCCCCCTCCAATCCCTCCATTCCCGTATGGAAGTAACTATGGCGACAGTTGTTACTCTGGTGATTAATGCCCCAGGAAATGAAAGTGTTGCCAGGGACAATGTGGGAACATTGTAACTTCCTGTGTTCCACGGGGGCTCGAATGCTTTGGTGTCCGACATCAAGCTTTTAGCTAATTAGCTAAATCAGCTCGCTGGGGCTTAATTAGAAGCAGCTCGCAGACACACCCGTGTCCAGGGGCTCTTTAATTACCCTCAGGTTCATTAGGAGAGAAGGGCCTCGAGCTCTAATTAACTGGCTCTGTGCACTTATCAGTGTGTGTGTGTGTGTGTGTGTGTGTGTGTGTGTGTGTGGTGTGAAAGCGTGCTTGCCACCCTTATGAAAACTAAAATGAAGTGTTCCACTAAACTGTGCTGCAATATGGTAAACATATCACAACTTTTCATTAACACTCAGGAGGGAAGAGGATATGCAGTGTGGATAAAAGAGGGAGAGGGATAGAGGGGGAGCGAAAGAGAGAGTAGTGAAGGACAGGGTAAATAACTGGATAAGAGATTGTAATAGAGATTTCTGCAGCCAGTGAACGACAGCTTGGTAGAGGGCTAGAAAGGGGATGGAGAGACAGAGTGAAGGAGTGCAACAGAGTGTGTGAGAGGAAGTGATGAAGATGGAAGGAGAGAGATGCTGCCAGTCTTGTGTAAAGGAGGAGTGTGTTATCTGTCCTTTCATGGTGGTTGTCAGCGAGAGAGGCCAAATGCCTTCATGTTGTCTCACCATAGACAAACAGCAGTAATTGGAGAGACAGGCTGATGGAGTGACAACACACTCACACTACAGTGAACCACATTATATACACAGAGAGCTGTGAAATAATATGTGTACATACATGATCATCTGGTTTGGAATTGCTTATTAACCACGGACGATAATTGAGAATAGTCCTTTTTCAGAGTGGAAAAATGCACCTTTTGTTAGCAATACAATTTACAATGGCTTTCCTTGGTCAAACTTACCAGGGAGGAGGTCACAAACAAAAGTAACTAGGCAGGAGATACAACAAACACCACAGTATGGTTATTTAAAGTTATTAACACTTATGTAGAAGTCACTCCCAGCACTTCCTACTGCCATGCCCTCAATAACTCACTGCACTGCCACAAAGAGCAGCTTTTTATAGCCCTCCCCTTAGATCCACATACCAAAACAGGGGAGCTATAGTAATAGGCTACCTGTGTTACATAGACAACCAAAACACAAGTCACACATGAATAAACAAGACATAACATACTTAACAATGACCTATACAATTAATACATACAAAATTACAACAATTACAACAAAGCTACCGACCAAAAATCTGACACATTTATGTTGCACCCATACAGTCCTATTGATTTTCACCCCCCCCCCGGAACAATATAGCCTACAGGTTTTAGTTTCCCCGGGAGGCTTTTCTTCGCACACCATGGGAATTGGAGGGAACCAGGGAACACTGTGGCCGTTTCTCAATCGCGAGGATGCTTGAATGGTAGCACATGTCTTCCGAGTCACTTCCTTCAGAAGCTAGGCAAGAATCCTTCCTGGCATTCTGAAAACGAAGAGTGGAACAGGCTAGCAAGTGTGCAGGTGTGCGTCATATGAGAGGCCCCGTCTTACATTTTCCGCCCCAGATTTGGGGAAATTGGTCCGTGCGCAAAGCCTTGTGGGGATTTGAAGGACGCGAAGTCTACCCATGTGCAGCCTCGAAATTACCCCCAAACCAAGGACGTGGCCTCGGTGGAATTCCAAGTATGCTGGAGATTGGAACAGTCCTTCGGCGACACTCAATGACGTAGTATCCTTGAAATATTGGCTTGGAAGACAGTTTCCTCGCGATTGAGAAACGACCTGAGGCCGTTGTCCCTACCCGATCTGCAGCTCTGCCCGATCTGCAGTGCGCATGTGCGAGGTGGTCCGCCATATTGGACAACTCCGGACGGCAACCCAAGAAGGACACTTGAAACAGTGGCTTTTGGCAAAGCTGAAAAATAAAACTCGAGAGAGATGAGTTATTGTTATTACAACGTGACTTCACTATTATTTAACAACTCTTTTTATTGGGTTCTTTTATTTGGGGTTAAGTACATTGTCAGAATAAGTGAGAAATGGATTTAACTTCTGTTAGACAGCTATCATACTGAATAAATATTTACCGTGAATGTATGCAAAAATGTATGGCATATGGCTGTCTAACAGAAGTTAAATCCATTTATTCTGACAATGTACTTAACCCCAAATAAAAGAACCCAATAAAAAGAGTTGTTAAATAATAGTGAAGTCACGTTGTAATAACAATAACTCATCTCTCTCGAGTTTTCCTTTTGAGCTTCAAAAGCCACTGTTTCAATGTTGTCCTACTTGGGTTGCCGTCTGGAGTTGTCCAATATGGCGGACCA